>NW_006287806.1:750761-754006 GCF_000327345.1 Myotis davidii
CCAGGTATGCCTTATCTAAATTTCTGAAGATTATGCTGAATTCAACAATTATCACACACAGAACATGCTGCTATTTTTAGAGCACATTCCCAGGAAAGCTGTGCAACGCTGCTGTGGTGTCTGTGATGACTGACACATTCACTCTGAGAAGGACCACTCAGCGGCATTGTCTTCATGAACATCTGAAGGTAATTTTTCACCAAGTTAGGCTTTAGTCATTATGGAGTAACCCATATGCAGACTATCTGCCCAAATATAGAAAAGAACAACTTTAACTTTCTCCACCATTGAAAATCTTCTATATTGTTCACTCTTCATATAAAATGTGTTCAAGTAAGAAAGGCGAAGTAGTAGAAGCCCAAGAAGCATGAAGTCAGAATAGGTCATTCATTTTTGTTTGGCTTTTGTTAATTTTATTTTCTATAGCTTGAAATATAATTTAAACTCTGGAAATTTTAGTTGTTCTTATTTCCCAAATATGAAATCTTATAACGTTGAAAAGTTAAAAGCCATATAGCCTGCAGCAGCCCCAATGAACACGCCTCTTCAGGTATTGGTGCCAGGGATCCAGCCCCTTCCCAGAAGTTTCCTGCAGGGGATGCCTCGGGGCTCTCGTGCATGGAGTGCCAATCACAGATGTGCTGGGGTCCAACCCCAGCAGGTCCAGGGGTCCCCAAAGGTGTGGATGGAGCCGGCGAAGAAGGAATGACACAGAGACAGTGTTCAGTTGATCAGCAACCTAGCCAGGATCTCTAGCCAAGCTCTGGTCAGGATCTCCAGCGAAATTCTGGTTAGGATCTCCAGCCAGGTTCTGTGTCTATGTTCTCCAGCCAGGTTCTGTCCAGGTTCTCCAGCCAGGTTCAGTCACCAGGTTCTAGTCAGGTTCTCTTGCCATGTTCTATCCAGGTTCCGTAGCCAGGTTCTGTCTCTAGGATCTTCAGCCAGGTTCTGTCTCTAGGTTCCGTCTCTAGGTTCTGTTGCCAGTTTCTGTCCAGGATCTTTTGCCATGTTCTGTCTCTAGATTCTGTCTCTAGGTTCTGTGTCAGAATAGGTCACTTAACAGTCTGTTGGCCTCTGTACTTGTCTCCAGGCCTCCAGGATTGTCACCTGATACCAGAGGCCCAGCGTCCAGTTGCAGCCCTTATGTAGAGCACAACATCTGCTTTTTACTGAACATCAACTCAGAAGTGGGGTCACGGGTCCTCAAAGCTCATAAAAGGAGGCAAATGTCTTAAGAGCATAGGAACAGAGGGAAAGTGCCCATTCAATAGAGTTGCTCTCTAGTCTGACATCCATAGTGAACACTATTTTGTCCCTCGATTTGACTTGTTACTTTTCTTTTGGATCAGAACTCTACTTCCTCATTCCCCGGTCTGGGTATTTGGTCAGTGTCTCTTATTGGCCAGCTCTTGATTCGGACCCATTCTTTTCTATCAAAACATTAGGACCTGGCCTGAGTGTTAGATTTTCTCCTTCCACCAAAAAATTTTAAAAGCGGGTAGAGTATATTATTCGGCATCAATAATGAAAAGAGAACTAAAGTGAGTGGTTGGAGGATATGGGTAGATGTGGAGGCAGGTGAAGGGAGTCATGGAAAATTGCAATTGTTTGTGCTCTCGGCATGCAAACATTTTGGAAAGAGAAAGAAAAGGAAATCCTGTTAGTCTTTTAAAAATTAATGTCCTTATCCCCCCATTGCCCCTCCAACCCCCCACCGCTCTTGCCCTCACCCCCCTGGTGTATGTGTCCATTGGTTATGCTTATATGCAAGCATACAAGTTCTTTGATTGATCTCTCCCCTTACCCTCCCCCTCCCCTACCTTCCCTCTGAGGTTTGAGAAGGGGGGGGGGGATAAGGACACATATGTAATACCTTAATCAATAAAGAAATAAAGAAATTAATGTCATGGCCAAATTTGTAGGAGCCTTAATAAAAGGATTTCCTTCAACTATTTCAGTCATCATTGGATTTGCTTGTGTGCAGTTGTCTTCACAGACTATCTTTTCAGCTCAAAGTGAAAATACAAGATCTTTTTACCTAGAGTTGTCTTTGCCTCAGGAGATTTATATTAATAACAAACAATAGATACATGCTTTCTTATTGGAGAGCATTTTAATACAATAAGCGTTTACTGACTATTTGTATAATAGGCCCTGTGCTATAGGCACCTTCATTTCACCACATACACCAGTTGGATATAGATAATTTTGAGACACCATTTACATTCATAACCCAGAGTCAGCTATATGTGTAGGTTCAAAAGATGGAAGCAGAGTGGCATATTGACTCTATGTTAATATATACTTTTATAACAATTATATTGCAAATATCCCAGGAGAATCATTATTAAAGTACTATAGCTACCTTGCTTTACCATGTACAGAATAAGATGATGAGTTTGTAAAATAAAAACTTTAAAAAGCAGATGTTCACAGATGTTAAGAGACTTGGACAAGGTCATATGACATGCACAAAGTCATGAGAAAAGCTTGACAGAATGAAAATTAGGAAAGTTACATGCTTCTCACACATCCTAAAACATGTCTAGAAGGTCTTGAAAGTGCTGTCATCACAACAGCAATTTAGTTATCTTTTTCTAACTACTTTGTTTTCTGGGAAACATGTTTTTTAAACTTTGGACAAATGATTTAAGAGGTTAGTTTTATTAAGTGCAAACATAAATTAATGAGATTTTCTAAATGAAAACCAATGTAATATATTATTCTTTAATTTAATTTAAAATCATAATTCAGTTTTACTATAATATTTAATGGAAATGATTAAACACAATAGCAGATCCATTTATCATGGGCTGCATTGGAAAATATTTAGCTGTAGTGGAGATCTGTAAAGGCAATTAAAATGCCCCACAAACAGATGGAAAGAGAGAAAGGTACATCAAATGATAAGTACCAGTAATAAGACCTCCAGTGGGATAAATATTAAGTGGAAGATGGATCCAGCAAATCCTGATATAAGTATTAAAAATATATTCCCACTCAAGAAAATTAATTGTACCCTGGCCGTGTAGTCCAGTTGGTTAGAGCATCCTCCAGATACTCAAAGGTTGTGGGTTTGATCTCCAGTTGGGGCACATACAAGAATCAACCAAAGAATGCATAAATAAGTGGAACAACAAATCAATCTCTCTCAAAAGAAAGCAAGAAAGCAAGAAAGAAGGAAGGAAGGAAGGAAGGAAGGAAGGAAGGAAGGAAGGAAGGAAGGAAGGAAGGAAGATAGAAAG
>NW_006287806.1:754801-761547 GCF_000327345.1 Myotis davidii
GCTGATGCCTGAACGGTATGTGGAATGAAGTGGGCAGGCATAGGGAGGCCACTATGGCACGGGGCAAGCACTATGGGCAGTCTATCTGAAGTGTACCCAGCGTATAAGACGACCCCCCACTTGGAGGCATATTTTTCAGGGCCAAAAAATCGTCTTATACGCCAGCAAATACGGTATTTGCATTACATTGGTCATATATGCACCAGGCCCTGATATTCTGGCCTAATTTTTCTTTTCTTCAAGCAAAAATCAAAAGCCAAGCAATTCTGAAATTCAATTCATATATTATGGATAATGAATCTACTTTATCATTATACAAGAGCATTACATTTGAGGCCACTAAAACCCCATGAAAAATCTGCAAACATTCTTACTGAGCTGAATCAATGTTGTCCACCTACTTCAAATATCTTCATATATATATCCAAATATTACTTAGTTTCTTGGAATAAAAATAAGAAAATTAAGGGAGATGCCAGAGTAATTTGGAGAAGTAAGCTAAAGTAAAATTGAAAAACAGAGAAATGAAAACTAGTTACGTAGCTCCTATATTATGAATATTGTTATGCCCAGATTTCAAGACCCCCCAAAGATCCACCAGGGAGCGCCAAATCCGATGCAAAAGCAGAGAGCCTTTTATTCAAACCAGCTTGGTCCACCTCTGCCTCCATTACTGGATGTGAGAGAGAGCCTCGAGTCCCAAGAGAACAAAGGTTATATAGGGCTAGTCATTTGGGTGGGCTTAGGTAAGTGACGTAAGTTACAGAGATTGGTCACTCTGGTCAGGGTTTTTCAGCACAAAGGTCAGGAAGTGACCAACACATTCTGAGATTTGAGCCGTCCCCCACTATAGCCTTATTAGGACCTTAGCTGCGTTCCTGGAGCTTCATTGGTCCACTCAGGTGGTGGCTGGGGGAGTTAGGATATTACTGGTATTCCTGTGGTGACTCTCAGAAAGGGGAGGGGGTTTAGGCGGAGGGCCTAGCCCTACAAGATAAAGTGGAGGAGAGTTCGTTTCTGCTTTGTCCTCTCAATACTATATAATCCAATGTAGCATATACCATTTGATATAAATTATAATAGCCACTGCTATGATGGGGAAGAGACGACAGAATAAAATTAAACTCAGCTAAATATAGGCTGCATCTATATATCACCAAACATTCTAAATATCATTATAGGTAATGAAGTAAATAGTAATATAGGGATTCACTATGTGCTTCTGGAACTTGATTTGCAGTTATTCGGTTTAATTCAGAAAATGACTAGGTAGTGAGTGTCATTATGAGCATAGATATTGTGATGGATACTACTAAAAATGAACCAATTGGTCTCTGCTGTGGAGCCATATCCTTTTGTGGCTAGGGTTCAGGATCTGAAGAAGGTGACTTGCACAAATGAAAACACTAGACAAGAAATATGAATTTAGAAGTCATGGGTGCCAGGCAGAAAACTTCCCTCCAGTGGAGAAGCTCCCTGAAAACTCGGTCTGTCTGCTTTTATTCACTTGAATAAACATTTGCCCTTTAGGAATAAGTACAGGCATATCAAAGGTAAAGTTTGGTAAACAGTAAAAGAATTACCAGGTTAGGGAATTACCTTGAGCCATTTGGCCAACAGCAGGGCAATATTATGCTGATTTTCAGCCCTGCTGAATATCGCATTAATATGCTAACTACCTTTGGTCTTAGCCTTTGGCACTCTGCTTTCAAAAATATCTTAGAGTCAAAGTGAAAGATAAGACATGAACACAGTTACATTCTTAAGCAAACCAGGATAAACAGCCAAGAATAGCTACAAAATACCTTTGCAAATTAGTAAATAAATAAAATGGGTTGACATCCTGTCATACATTAAAATATATTCTTAAATTGGTTAGTTATTGCTAAATAATAAGCAACCACACAAAAAACTTACTGACATTTATTTAGCTCAGGTGTTTGTGAATCACTTAGGGACTGGCTGATCTAGTATAGTCCAGGATATTTAGCTTTATGGATATTGACTAGGATTTTTTCAACATCTGGAGGCTGACTAAGGGCTAGGTAACCTAGACTGAGGCAGTTCCTCTCTATGTCTTTCATCCTCCTCCTCTGTCTAGCAGAATAACCTAGGTATGTTCTGCATGGTAGTCCCAGAACTGAAAGAAAACAAGCCAAATGCTGGAAACACTTTTTAAGTGTCTCACATTTCCTAAAAACACAATGGCCAAATCAAGTCCCATGGCCAAGCCAAGAATCAGAGTGGGAGGGCACTTCAAATTTCATAGCAAAAGATGTGAATAATCTTATTTCTGGGGATGCAATAAAGACTTAGAAAAATAAAATCTACCACAAATATATAAAGTTTTGAAATGAAGGTGTATAGGTGAAGGAATTGGCTGGCATACTATTAGAATATAATTTATAGGCCAGACTAAAACACTGGAATATCAATTTAATTTATGATAAAAGGAATTATTCACAATCATTTAGTAAAATGAAGGCTACTAAACAGAAGGTGTTGGGAACTTTAGCTTACAATTTAAAAAGAAATTAGGTTAGATCCTTACCATACATCATATATCCAAATATTTTCCACATAGTTTACAAAATGCAATATTAAAAATGAAATCATAGCATTTAGATAAAAATGTAGGTTATTAAGTAACTGATCTTGAAAAGGGGGAAGGACTTTTTAATTATCAAAGAAAAAAATCAATGTATTTCAAAACATATATGCAATATATATTAGTAACAACAAAATTAAAGGGCAAATAGAAAAATAGTTCAGACAAAGGCTCAATGCCCTTTATGTATTGAGCTTTTAAAAATTCATAACAAACTTACTAACAGTCAAAAAAAGAATGGACACAAAAAACAATTCATGAATGATGTGAGGAAAGATGGTAGAGTAGGATATTCCAGGAATCCCTTCTGTCACAGAAACAACAAATGAACTGGCAGGAACTGTCTAAAGCTATTATTTTGGAACTCTGAATCTATTATAACACTTGCAACATCCAGGGAAGAGCTTGATGAAGAAGATGGTAAATTTCAGGCAATTTTAGCCTTTAGTTGCTGGGGTCCAACCCCAGCAGGTCCAGGGGTCCCCAAAGGTGTGGATGGAGCCGGCGAAGAAGGAATGACACAGAGACAGTGTTCAGTTGATCAGCAGCCTAGCCAGGATCTCTAGCCAAGTTCTGGTCAAGATCTCCAGCAAAGTTCTGGTTAGGATCTCCAGCCAGGTTCTGTGTCCATGTTCTCTTGCTAGGTTCTCCAGCCAGGTTCGGTCGCCAGGTTCTGTAGCCGGGTTCTTCAGCCAGGTTCTTTCTAGGTTCTCCAACCAAGTTCTGTAGCCAGGCCCCGTCCAGGATCCCTTGCCATGTTCTCTCCAGCGAAGTTCTTCTGTCTCTAGGCTCTGTGTAGGTTCTGTTTCTCGGAGAGGTGACCTTGGTTAAAACACATAGCGCCAAGAAGGTGAGTAAACATATTAAGAACAGTATGCCATATACGCCAGGTCCCTTGAAACATATGCTGTGCAGATGTTTCTTCCCTGCAGTGACTGTGTCAAGCAGCAAGGATAGACCGGCTCCCAGCATTTACTGGTACCAGCTACCATCCTCCCTCCAATCCCCTACCAACACCACTGCAGGCAGCTGTGCAATTGCAGCCCATGTTCTTGATACAACTTGCTGGAGTCAGGATGGGCAATGAAAACATTGCCCACCAGAGATACGAATTTTGTAATTTGATTGCTGATTGCTGCTTTAATCACGGAGGCTCTGGTATAGAAGTCAACCATTATTTCAATACCAAAGGGCTAATGCACTTTCCAGCTACAAAGGAATTTAAAGACACAAAAACCCTTTTTCAACCCTATTGGAAGCCAGACATTTGAAAAAAACTTTTGTCAGATCACTGCAAAGACAATGAAAGAGAAACTTCAGTGACCACAGACAGCAAAGATACACACTTTGCAAAAATATTTCAAAAAATAATTAAAGGATGGTTCTAGCCCTCAACAAATAAAAACCCCAGCAATCCGTTAGAAGTAAGATAATTACAATGAGAGAATTTCCAGCGTTACCACAAGATAATACACAGAATGTCCTGGTCTCAACAAAAATTCATAAAGCAGACAAAGAAACATGAAAGAATGCCCCATTCACAGGGAAAAAATAATTTGACAGAAACCATCGCCCCCATGGATATCCAGACATTGAAAATATTAGTCAAAGATGATAAATCAACTGTCTTAAATATGTTTTGTGAACTAAACAAAACTATTAAAAGAACTAAATGAAATCAGGAAAACAATGTCTGAACAAAATGAGATGTACAGGGACAGCGTCTTTATAGTATTGAAATCAGGGTGGTATTATTCAAACTAGCTTGTTCCAAATTTAAGTTGCTAATTGTAGCCCCCAAGGTAACCACTAGGAGAATAACTAAAAATATACAGAAAAGGGGGAAAAAGGAAATCAAAATGGTACACTATTAAAAATAAACTAAATACCAAGAAAGTCAGTAATGGAGAAACTAAAGAACAAAAACATATAAGACAAGTAAAAAAACAACAACATTAAATTACAGAAATAAATACTACTTTATCATTAATCAAATTAAATCTAAATGCATTTGCCGGAAGCCAATCCACCCTTGCTGCTTGAAACAGTTGCTGCAGGGAAGAAACATCTGCACAGCATATGTTTCAAGGGACCTGGCATATATGGCATACTGTTCTTAATATGTTTGCTCCCCTTCTTAGCGCTATGTGTTTTAACCAAGGTCACCTCTCCGAGAAAGGTTGTTTCCCTAGGTGGGAATTTTTCCCTGGAGTTAGGGAGGGAATGAAACCCCTTAACTTAGTGCCAGGTGGGTAATTAATCACTTTAACTACGACCGAACCTGGCTGGAGAACCTAGCTGGAGATCCTAGACAGAACTTGGCTGGAGAACTGGCTACAGAACCTGGCTGGAGATCCTAACCAGAACTTCGTTGGAGACCCTGACAAGAGAACCCGGCTAGGCTGGTGATCACCTGAACGCTGCCTCTGTGTCATTCCTTCTTTGCCAATTCGATCCACACCTTTGGGAACCCATGGACCTGCTGGGGTTGGACCCCAACATGCATTAAACTCTCCTATTAAAACACAGAGACTGGCAGAATGGATTAATAAATAGGATCTATCCATATTCTACCTACCAGAGACTCATTTCAGATATAAGGAAACAAAGAGGTTGAAAGTAAAAAGGTAGAAAAAGGTATTCCATTCAAATAGTAACCAAAAGACAACTAGTTAGACAAAATAAACATTAAGTCAGACAAGATTAAAAGACAAAAAAAAGGCATTATATATGTACAACAAATTATCCAAAAATTATGAATATGTACAACCTAACAAATAAGCCCCAAAATACAGGAAGCAAAAATTGACAGAATTGAAGGGGAAAACAGACAATTCTGCAATAATAATTTGAAATTTTAATAACCTACTTTCAATATTGGATAAAACAACCAGGCAGAAGATCAATAATGATATAGAGAACTTGAACAGTATTAGAAAAAACAGACAGAGAACATTCTTATTAAGTATGCATGAAAAATTCCCCAGGGTAGACAATATGTTAGGCCATAACACAGACTCTGTAAATGTTAAGTGTTTGAAATCATACAAAGTATATTTTCTGATCATAATGGAATAAAACTAGAAATCAACAACAGAAAAGAAACTTGAAAATCCACAAATACGTGGAAATTAAAGAACATACTCAGAAACAACCAATGGGTCAAAGAGGAAATCATAAAGAAAATTATAAAATACCTTGAGACAAATAAAAATAAAAACACAACATATAAAAACTTATGAGTTCTGTGAAAGCAGTGCCAAGAGAGAAATCTATAGCTTTAAATGCATATATTTAAAAAGAAGAAAGAGCTCAAATTAACAACCTAACTATACATAACTTAAATAACTAGAAAAAAAGTAAACTAAATCCAAAGCTAGAACAAGGGAAAACATAATAAAATTTAGAGTGGGGATAAATGAAATAGAGAATAGAAAAACAATAAAGAAATGCAACAAAACTTAAGGTGGTTCTTTGAAAAGATCAACAAAATTGGCAAAACATTCATTAGTTTTACTAAGAAAAACGAAAAAAAAACCTCAAATTACTAAAATCAGAAATAAAAGTGAGGATATTACTAATAAGTATACAACAATAAAATGTTATAAGAGAATACTACAAATAATTGTACGCCAAAAATTAGATAACAAAGTTTTACAAACTACCAAAACCAACTCAAGAACCAATAGAACTCTGAGTAGACCTATAACAAATAAGAATATTGCACCCATAATCCAAACCTTCAAACACAAAATAGCCTCAGACCAGCTGGCTTCACTGGTGAATTTTCTAAAACCTTTAAAAACAAATTAACACCATATTTCCCCAAAATTCTTTCAAAAAATCAAGGAAGCAAAACAGTATCTAATTAATTTTATGAGGTCAGCATTATCCTGTGCCAGAAGCCAGTCCATCCTTGCTGCTTGACACAGTCGCTGCAGGAAAGAAACATCTGCACAGCATATGTTTCAAGGGACCTGGCGTATATGGCATACTGTTCTTAATATGTTTGCTCATCTTCTTGGCGCTGTGTGTTTTAACCAAGGTCACCTCTCCGAGAAAGGTTGTTTCCCCAGGTAGGGATTTTCCCCTGAAGTTAGGGAGGGAATAAAACCTCTTAACCCCTTCCCCAGCAGAA
>NW_006287806.1:761649-763575 GCF_000327345.1 Myotis davidii
CAAGCTACATAATCTTTACTCCCTGGAAAGGAGATAAGAAACGCCCTAACCTTTGGAATAGAAATTGATAGGATTAAAATCAACTGGTATAAATACAGATGTAATAAGACAATAAGACACAAAATCTGGCTGGAGAACCTAGCGAGAGGACATGGCAAGAGAACCCGGACAGAGCCTGGCTGGAGATCCTGGATAGAACCAGGCGAGAGAACCCAACTATGCTGATGAACTGAACGCTGCCTCCATGTCATTCCTTCTTCGCCGACTCCGTCCACACCTTTAGGGACCCCTGGACCTGCTGGGGCTGGACCCCAACAATCCTGATACCTAAATCAGACTCAAAAACTCCAAGAAAACCAGAGATCAATATTTCATGTAAATATTGATGTAAAACTTCTCAATTAAACATTACAAATTAATTAAGAAGAATATTAAAGGGATTATATATCATGATCATGGGAAAACAATTCTTTAAATACAAAGATGATTCAACCCACAAAAATAAATCATTCTAGTATACTGCATTGAGAGAATTAAGGAAAAGAATCAGATGATTATCTCTAGAGGATATAACTGGTAAATATATATGCACCCAATAAAGGAGTACCCAAATACATAAAAAAAAAACTTCTGGAAGATATCAAGGGAGAGATCAACAGCAATACAATCATTGTAGGGGACTTTAATACCCCACTGACACCACTGGATAAATCCTCTAACTGAAAAATCAGCTAAGAAACAGCAATCCTAAATGACTCAGTAGATCAGATGGAATTAATTGACAACTTCAGAACATTTCACCCCAAAACTACAGACTATACATTCTTCTCAAGTGCACATGGGACATTTTCAAAGATAGACCATATATTGGAAGACAGGCAAAGTGTCTTCAAATTCAAGATTGAAATCATGTCAAGCATCTTCTCAGATCACAATGGCATAAAATTAGAAATTGATTACAGTAAAAACAATGAAAAAAATCAAACACTTAGAGGCTAAATAGCATACTATTAAACAATGATTGAATTACCAAAGAGATCAAAGAAGAAATAAAAAGCATCCTGGAAACAAATGATAATGAAAACACAACAATCCAAAATCTATGGGACACAGTGAAAGCAGTCCTGAGAGGGATGTTCATAGCTCTATAGGCCTACCTAAAAAAAAAAAAAAAAAAAAAGAAAAGGAATAAATGATCTAGCCCTACAACTTAAAGAATTAGAAAGACAACAATAACCACCATGACCAAGGGGTATTTATTCTAGGGATGCAAGGCTGGTACAATATCCGCAAATAAATAAATGTGATACATCACATAAACAAATTGAGAGACAAAAATCACATAATCATATCAATTCATGCAGAAAAAGCATTTGACAAGTCCAACACCCTTTCTCAGCAAAGTGGAAATAGAGGGATTATACTTCAACATAATAAAAGCTGTCTATGACAAACCTACAGCCAACCTTATACTCAATTGGCAAAAACTAAAGGCATTTCCCCTAAGAACAGGAACAAGACAGGGATGTCCACATTCACCACTCCTGTTCAACATTGTACTGGAAATGCTAGCCATAGGGATTGGACAAGAAGAAGAAATAAAAGGCATCAAAGTTGGAAAAGAAGTAAAACTGTCATTATTCGCAGATGACATGATATTGTACATAGAAAAACCCTAAAGAATCCATCAAAAAACTACTAGACCTAATAAATGAATTTGGCAATGTAGCAAAATACAAAATTAACACCCAGAAATCTATGGCTTTTTTTATACACCAATAATGAACCCCCAGAAGGAGAAACTAAAAAAAACATCCCATTTACCATTTCAACAAAAAAATTAAGGTACCTAGGAATAAACTTAGCCAGGAGATAAAAGACCTGTACTTAGAAAACTACAGGACATTGAAAAAAAGAGATAGAGCA
>NW_006287806.1:763826-767451 GCF_000327345.1 Myotis davidii
TCAAGACAGCCTCTTCAAGAAATGGTGTTGGAAAAATTGGACAAATATATGCAAAAAAAATGAAACTAGACCACCAACATACACCATGCACAAAAATAAACTCAAAATGGAAAAGGACTTAAATATAAGACAGGAAACCATAAAACTACTAGAGGAATCCACAGGCAGTGAAATCGCAGACACATGCTGAAGAAATTTCTTCACTGATACTACTCCAAGGGCAATGGAAACCAAAGAGAAAATAAACAAATGGGACTACATCAAAATAAAAAGCTTTTGCACAGCAAAAGAAAACATCAACAAAACAACAGGAAAGCCCACTGCATGGGAGAACACATTTGCCAATGTTATATCCGATAAGGATTTAATCTCCAACATTTACAGGGAACTCATACAGCTTAATAAAAGGAAGATAAACAATCCAATAAAAAATGGCCAAAGGACCTAAATAGACATTTTTTAAAGAGGACATAGAGAAGGCCAAGAGACATATGAAAACATGCTCAAAGTCACTAATCATCTGAGAGATGCTAATCAAAATGACAATGTGGTACCATCTCACACCTGTCAGGCTGGCTATCATCAACAAATCAACAAACGACAAGTGCTGGAGAGGATGTGGAGAAAAAGGAACCTTTGTGCACTGCTGGTGGGAATGCAGACTGGTGCAGCCACTGTGGAAAACAGTATGGAGTTTCCTCAAAAAGTTAAAAATGGAACTCCCATTTGACCCAGTGATCTCACTTTTAGGACTATATCCCAAGAAATCAGAAGCACCAATCAGAAAGGATATATGATTGCAGCTGGTCACACCACTGGGGTGCCTGGCTAGCCTCGATGAGGGGCTTATGGTTTTAAATTTAAAACTTTCAAAAAATTGCCCTATATTCATAGCAGCACAATTTACAACAGCTAAGATTTGGAAACTACCTAAGTGCCCATCAGTAGATGACTGGATTAGAAAACTGTGGTACATTTACACAATGGAATACTACACTGCTGTAAAAAAGAAAGAACTCTTACCATTTGCAACAGCATGGATGGACCTGGAGAGCATTATGCTAAGTGAAATAAGCCAGTTGGAGATACATAAATATCACATGATCTCACTCATTTGTGGAATATAATGAACAGAAATAGATCCAGAGACACAGAAGCACTGAACAGACTGTCAAATCTCAGAGATAAGGCAGGGGAGGGTGGGTATGTAAGAGATCAACCAATAGACTTGTATGACTGCATATAAGAATAACAAATGGACACAGACACTAGGGGGGTGAGGGCATTTGCTGAAGGTGGGAGTGGCTGGGGAGAGGTCAATGGGGGAAAAAGGAGACTAATGTAATGCTTTAAACAATAAGTAATTTAAATTTAAAAAAGCTAAAAACACCCAACACAACAATAGCTGTCCAGTGTGAATGATTCAAAATTATACCTATTTTTTGTCAGATTGGCAAATAATAAAATAGTTTCTAACTCTCTATCTCTATCTCTCTCCTTTTCTCTCTGTAAAAAATCAATAAAATATATTAAAAAAAAGAATCATATTATTATCTCAATTGATGCAGGAAAACCATTTAACAGAATACAATACCCATTTCTGATTTTTTAAAAGCCAATAAATTAGAAATATAACTTCCTCAACATGAAAAAGGCCACATATTAAGAACTCACCACTATGATAATACTCAAAGTTGAAAGACAGAAAACTTTTCCTCTAAAATCAGGAACAAGACAAAGATGACCACTTTTCCCATTTCTGTTCAACATAGTGATGAATCTTCTTGCCACAGATTAGGCAAGAAAAGAAATGAAAGTCATTCAAATTGGAAAGAAAAAAAGGAAGATTGTCTCTCTTTGCAGATGACATGCTCTTACATGTAAAAAATTCCTAAAGATTACGCACACACACATGCACCTATTAGAACTAATTTAAAAATTCAGCAGTTACAAGTTACAAAATCAAAAAACAAATATCAATTGCATTTCTTATACTAACAATAAAAAACCTGAAAAATAATATTTTTATAATTTACAATAGGATCAAATGAATAAAACATTTTAAAATAAAATTACTCAAGGGTGCAAAAGAGTTATACACTAAAAACTACAAAACATTGCTGAAAGAAATTTAAAAATATCAAAATAAAAAGCAATACAATCCATGTTGATGGCTTGGACAACTTATTTTTAAGATAAAAATACTAATCAAAGTAATCAACTGTTGAGGCCATTCCAAAGGGAGGAAGATCCTAAAAGAGACAAATCCTTTTTCAAAGGGGAAAAAAATAAAATAAAATAAAATCACCGGGGGGAAATGGAAGCCTATGTTTCAATCACACATCAGCTGTATATTTTGAGTTATAATTGTGCAGGTGTTTCCTTAGCTGTAGATTAGGACTGTCCTTCTACAGGTTATTGTTTTTCCCCTTATGTCTAGCTAAGGGACAGTTCAGAATTACCTCTTATGCAAGATTAGGACGTTATCTCAATCTAAACTGACTTTATATTAATTCCTGTTGGGAAGTGGAGACATGGACCTCTTCACTATATTGACAAAATAAATGATATTTTATCCATTCTTGTATTTGTCAATGTTTAGACCAATTATCTACATAATTGGATCAACTACTCCTTTTGTTGTTGTTAATCTTCACCTGAGGATATTTTTCCAATGATTTTTAGAGATAGTGGAAGGGAGGGGGAGAGGCAGAGAGAGAGAAACATCCATGTGAGAGAGACACATCGATTGGTTGCCTCCCACACGCACCCCGACCAAGGCCAGGGATTGAGCCTGCAACCTAGTTAAGTGCCCTTGACTGGAATCGAAGCCAGGACCCTTCAGTCCCCAGGCCAATGCTCTATCCATTGAGCCAAATTGGCTAGGGCCCCCCTTCCTTTTAATCAGCACACTGTACAGGCTTGAGTATGAACACTGATGACTCCCTGTTTTCTTTTTTAAAAAAAATATATATTTATTGATTTTTTACAGAGAGGCATGATGAGGGCTAGAGAGTTAGAAACATCAATGAGAAAGAAATATCAATCAGCTGCCTCCTGCACACCCCCTACTGGGGACGTGCCCACAACCAAGGTACATGTCCTTGACCAGAATCGAACCTGGGACCTTTCAGTCCACAGGCCGATGCTCTATCCACTGAGCCAAACTGGTTATGGCAACTCCCTGTTTTCTAACTGCTCATCCTAATGAAGTCTGAGATATGAAAGTAGTTTTTATAGCTAGTGGAAGAGAAAACAAAAAATACAGAGAATTAAGAAAACCAAAATCTGGTTCTTAAAATAAAGACTGATAAAAGAGTTTAACAAGATTAATCAAAGAGGACAAATTTCATTCATAAATAATACTAGAGGCCCGGTGCACAAAAATTTGTGCACTTGGTGGGGAGTCCCTTAGCCCCGCCTGTGCCCTCTCGCAGTCTGGGACCCCTCGGGGGATGACCACCTGCTGGTTTAGGCCTGCTCCCCGGGGGATTGGGCCTAAGATGGCAATCAGACATCCCTCTGGCAGCCCGGAAGCCCTCGGGGGATGCCCACCTGACAGCGGGGAGCAGGCCTAAGCTGCAGTCGGACATCCTTAGCACTGCTGAAGAGGCGGGAGAGGCTT
>NW_006287806.1:767572-778305 GCF_000327345.1 Myotis davidii
AGGGCCATTTTCAAGCTGGCTGGAGACTGAAGCTCCTAGCCTCTCCTTTTTTAATTCTTTCTTTTTAATTCTGGGATTTATTTACCTTCTATAATTGAAACTTTGTTGCCGTCACTGGAGCCGAGAGACGGCTCCAACTCTGAGGCCAGGGCCTGCTGAAAGCAGGTATCTGGGGTTTGTTTAGCTTCTATAATTGAAACTTTGTTGCTTTCGTAGTTCAGAGCCGGGCTGCGGCAGGCGGGGAACCTTGACTTCCTCCATCACTGGAGCAAGCAAGCCTCCTGCTTGCTTCAGCTGCATGGCTGCCCGCTGCCATCTTGCTTGGCAGTTAATTTGCATATCACCCTGATTAGCTAATGGGAAGTGTAGTGAAGGTATGATCAATTACCTTTTTTGTCTTTTATTAGATAGGATTAGAAACCAAAAAGGGAAATCAACTACAGAAAAAATAGAGTTCAACAATCATAAAGAAATATGATATACACTATTATACCAATAAATTTAAAACCTTCAATGAAATGAAAAATTGCCTAGAAAATATCATTTTCCAAAATTAATCAATGAAAAATAGAAAGCCTGAGTAAATCAATAACCATTAAATAAATTAAATCAGCAATAAAAAAATCTCCCCTCAAAAAATTTAACCTAGACTCTGATGATTTTAACAGGTGACTTTTATCAAAAATTCAAGGAAACAAGAATCCCTATTTTATGTTTAGAGAACAAAGAAGCAAAGTAAACCTTAAGCCACCACTTGTTGGTAAACGTGTAGTGATGGAACACTCATACATGGGAATGAAATAACTGTATGCATATTATTTAGACAGTAATTTGGCAATATTTAGTGAATTTAAAGATATCCTTTGATCCAACTATAGAGAAACTCACACATTTGTGCGAGAATACTCCTACAATATTTTTTCTTTATCTTGTAGAGTTGTAACACCCAAAAAACATTAAAAAATCAAATGTAAAAGGGCATCAATAAGAAAAAAGACAAACTGTGGAATATTCAAACAATGCAATAGTACATAGCAATTAAAATTCAAGAAATAGAGCTATTTGTACCAATATGGATTTAAGCTCAAAAACATACGATTGAGAAAAAAATTATTTTGCAGAATGATATAGTTAGAATGACACTATTTATATGCAATTTATGTACAATTTTAAAACATGCAAATCAATCTCATAAATTAGCATAGATACATGCATATGTATGAAAATATATCAAATGAAAGTTGTTGATCACCTTAAGGGGTAAGTGAAGGTAACAGGAACAGGAAAGGTATCTCTAATATTTTTTTAAATATCTAAATGAAATATTGAAAAACAGTAAAACTTAGTGGTAAGTACAAAAATGTTTGTTTAGTTATTATCTATTCCTCTCTAACAGCTTGATATATATCAGAATTTTTATAAAGAGAGGAAAACACACTATGTTATTAATAGGAACAGTATGTAGGTGCTTGGCACTTAGATGTACTTGATATATTTGAAAAATGGCTGACTGACTGATTAACTGAATGACTGACTGACTGACTGACTGAATGAGTGAACCTATAAAACTCAGCCATATAAATAGAACTTCTTCCTCTTGTCTTATCTTCATCACCATAAAGATCCTTAACGTTAGGTCCTCCCAATGCCAGCTTGCATAAACTATCTTTCGGAGGCACTCTAATTTAGGGATCTGGAAACAAAAGAAAAAAATGAATTATTTGGATTTGTACATTGAGTAACAGTAACTGGCATCTCTGTCATAGCTCCCTTCCTTTAGAACAGGGATTTCCTTTTTTAAAAAAATTCTCTCTGGGTTGTTCTAAAGGTTCCTCTAATTCTAATTCATTAAACATGAGGACTATTGTCTAGAACACATTTTAAACCTGCCTCCCCGAAGAGGGGCAACAAAACTGGATGATCTTTATTGAAGGACATTAATGCATCACAGGTAAGAAGATTAACTCATACAAACAATGAACTTCTCTTTCGTCAATAAATTCTGTCAGCTTATTTATTACTGCACTGCTAAACAGCTGCCAGTTAAAAGAAAATATGGATATTATCATACTTCAATGTTGATTTGTTTCCCAAGATGACAAAAAAGAACAGGGGACTTCAAAATGGCTGCAATAATTCTGTAAATAAATTGAAAACATTTTTCTGAAGAGGTTGAAAAATAGTGCCTCATAATAAATGTTATTGTCTGGTAAAGGTAGTCTTAAAACAATACATCACGGATATTTAGAGATAAAAGGGAACATAAAGAATCTAAATCTCTTCTTTTCCAAAGTTAATATGGGGCCCCGTGAAGGCAAGTGGCTTGCCTTAAACCATTCATCTAGTTAGTGGCAAAGCCAGGATCTGAGTATTCGTCTCCCCATCCCTCGTTTAGTGCGCTGTTCACAAACATCTTATTCATACTTACAACCATTCGTTATTATTTTGAAAATTCAGGGAGCAAAGAGGGAAGCAGCAAGCATGCACTGTTGGAAGTAGAACACTGAAGTGCATACCTTTAGCTTCAATATGATGCAGTACACAGAACAGTCTGAGCATCCGCGTAAACTACTGTAACCAGTAAGCTCCCAGAGTACTGGACACGTACCCGGGCAGGTTTCCTGGCCTTTCATTAGGGAAAAAATTCATTGAGACTTCCTGGAAGAATGGGAATTTCAACTCTCTTCATATCTTTAGAAGAATAACCCACGGTTCGTTTCTTTTGGCACTGTCTAATTATTTTAATGTATAAGGTACGCATCATGTTCCAGAGCAAGAACCCCAAGCGTTCTACTGGATCCCAGCAGGACAGCTCCTTAGAATTATTTGCACAGGCTCTGGGACCTCTGCACATCTACTGAATCAGAACCTGGGAATCTGTGTTTTTAAAATGTGCCCCCGTGATTTGACCCTGGTTCACATCAGGCTGATGTTACCATTAGTTTTGTTCATTTCTGTCTCCAGGTATAAATTCAGGCAGATAGAGCGTCCCCTCCCTTTATCATTTTAGTTTAACTAATTAATTAATTAACTAATTTTTAATTTTTTATTGTTGAAAATATCACATATGTCCCCTCCATGGTTCATTTTTTTTAACTGTGTGCTTACTATTTCTTTATTGTACAAAATCTAATTTAAGAATATAAAGGTCCTTTTATTCTTCTCAAGCCTGGAAACACACACATGCACACACATACACATTTTTCCTATCAATTGTCTGACCTTATGCTGGTAAGGATCAGGGAGATATAGCTAAATAGTCATGCTACTAGAAAGCAGCTTTTTACCAGATTGTACTTCATGGGATAAGTGTAGTACTTGCGAGGGGGAAAGTATCATACCCCAAAGAGGTGATGGGTGAATGGGATCTTCACAGCAATGGCATTTGCCTACGATAAAAGCTGGAGAGGAAAAGTAATGGTTGCCCCTTAACATCAGGGCATCAGAGCCTGGGTTGCTTTGTCCGGCACTGAGATGAGAGGAACCACATACTTATGCAATTATTTCATGCAGAAACTTTTGATTAGGGAAAACCAAATAAGGTTCAGTGATCAAAACAGCAGTCCTCTGCATGCAGCCTATGGGATCCAGGCACATGCCTGATGCAGAAATCCAAGACTTTTTCACAAAATGATTTTCTAGAGAGAAAGCGTACAGATTATTTTTTTTTTTAACAAAATAGGAATGTGAGTGACATCAGCCTAGAAAGGCAAGAGGTGTTTTAATGGCTAAAACTAAATAATGATTTAGTGGCCCTGGCTGGGTAGCTCAGTTGATTGGTTCGATCCCCGCTCAGGGCACATATGAGAGTCAATCAAGGAATGCATGTATAAGTGAAATAACCAATCGATGTTTCTCTCTCTCTCTGTTTCTTTCTCTCCTATCCTCTCTCTCTAAAACCAATCAATCATTCAACCCATCACTAAAATTTAAATAATGATTTAGTGGAACAAGACTGACTGTGAATTTTTATACTAAGGTTTCCTCAATGTGATGAGATTTTTTTCTAGGTCCAAAATAAATGTAAAATTAATTGGTCAATTCAAAAATCTAGCAAGTATTTCACCAGTGAAAGTATCATGAGGGCATACGTAAAGGTAAAATAGAAGCTGTGAAACTGAAATTCTGGCAAACAGGTAAATTTTTCAAGAGAAAATCCTCTGGTGCACATAGATGTAAGCTACCATAAGTACAAAGAAGTAAGCCAATTTCTTCTTTGACATTTAAATAGATGACCATGTTTCTAGCCATCCGAGCCAAGACCTAAGCAAACCACATGCACTAGCAAGCCACATAAGATGCAGTTCATTGTTTTACTGTGAATACTTCACTCTAGGATTACCACTACTTTTCGTATGCTTTGATATTATTGTAAAATTACAAAGTCAAAGGAAACTCATTGATATATTACGGCATTGCTGAATAAATGTTTTGGCTGATTTTGTTGGCAAGATACACAGGGATGAAGAGGAAAAAAAGAGCAAAAACAAAACTAACACTATTTCATTGATGCCTATTCATCAAGCTTTTGTTTTCATTGTTTTTCAGTTAACCCAAAGGGATCCATTACCATCTGCACACTTCTTGAAACCCCATCATGTTCAGTAACTCACATTTCTGTCACTGCTTTGAGGAGCTTTTACCATTACTCAGTCTCAACCAAAGTATCACACTGTCCTGGATTTTCTCACATTTTATATGACTAGCCACAAACTGGGTATTAGATTTCAGTGTAGAAGACACTTTGGTTAATCAAATATCCTCATATATGTTACCCATTTGCTGGCTGTATATCCAATCTCACAGTAATGGAACCATTATAACTGATGACGTTACAAGGTATTGTTTTTCTTCTTAAATGGCAAACAATCTTCAAAGTAGTTGTCCACTAGATTTAACAAGAATTTGGTGCATACAGCAAACACATTGTTTTAGCATTGGGCTTGTATAAGAAGCCTTAGAGTTTTTAAGACCTGTATTAAGGACTGGCAAGTAAATTCTTAGGTAAATTGGACATATGAAAGGTAGGAAAAGTCATTCTCTTTAACAGTGCTACTTGGTGTAGAACTGTGTGTGTAGTGACATAGTTATAACAAAAATATTTTGTGTTCCTAACATTGCTATTAATAAGTGATGCCTTCAAATATAAAGATGTGAATTGTTCCACATATTTTCTAGGTAGATGGAGATCCAGCACACAGGAATTATTTTTATTTCTTCTTTAGAATGTCATTCCTCCCTAATCTCTTTTAATAATAAACCCAAAGCCTCCATTTCATTCCATATTTGCATAAAAATAAAGATATAAATTCTATTAAATAAATCAATGCAGTTCTTCTAAAATTATACTTTCAGTAGAATTTCATGCACTGTGGGGAGGGAGTCCCTCAGCCTGACCTGCACCCTCTTGCAGTCCGGGACCGCTCACTCCTTACAGCCCACCTGCTTGCTGCTCCTTCTTTAGCGCTGCTGAGGAGGCTGGAGAGGTTCCCGCCACCTTTGCTGTGCTTGCCAGCGGTGAGCCCAGCTTCTGGCTGAGCAGCAATCCCCCTGAGGGAGCGCACTGACCAGCAGGGGGCAGCTCCTGCAGTGAGCATCTACCCCCAGGTGGTCAGTGTGCATCATAGGGACATAATTCCGCTGGTCTTTCTGCCATTTGGCCAATTTGCATATTAGGGTTTATTATATAGGGTAGCTCCTGATCTTCCTCAGATAGCAGTGAGGACCACAACATGGGGATTCAGGGTACGCTTCAGAGGGTCCATCATTTCATAGAAACTATATGTCAAGTTGTATGTGTGTGTGCATGCACACACATATTTGTTGTTTCTCAACAGCAGATTCATATATTTCATCAAATTCCCAAACAGATACAGGGCAATGACTTAAAAATAGTTCAGAGACCCAGGCTTAGAAAATTGTACGGTTTCCATGTGGTTGTCATTTTGGAACGTATGCAGTTCAAAAGTTAAGAGCCTATGCTATAGAATCAGAAGGACCTAGTACAAAGCTCCACTTCACCACTATGTGGGACCAGGCAAGTTACTTTATCTTTCTGAGCCTTGGTTTCCTACACTCAATATGCAGATAATAAATGCACTTATGTCATAAATTACTTGGAGGGTTAAATGAGATAAAGTACCTGTGGGCCACATATGTAGTAAGTGCTAAATAAAGAATTGGTATCATTAGGAAGGCGTGAAAATATCACTGAGAAACTTTCATATGTCGAAAAACAGTGGGCATATTGTCATGAATTCAAAGATCAAAATTAAAACTGCCAAACTTTGCCTTAGTTGATCGGGGTTCCTGGATTCCTTCTATATCTGTCATAAAATCAGCTTTAAATGAAGAATCCAATCTGATATAAGCCATAGTCTCTGAAATATATATAAGGCGTGAAAATATCACTGAGAAACTTTCATATGTCGAAAAACAGTGGGCATATTGTCATGAATTCAAAGATCAAAATTAAAACTGCCAAACTTTGCCTTAGTTGATCGGGGTTCCTGGATTCCTTCTATATCTGTCATAAAATCAGCTTTAAATGAAGAATCCAATCTGATATAAGCCATAGTCTCTGAAATATATATATGCCAAGAGAAAGCAGTTTGGGGCAATCAGGCTGACAGGGGAGGGCAGTTAGGGGTGACCAGACTGGCAGGGGAATGGTTAGGGAGTGATCAGGCTGGCAGGCAGAAGCAGTTAGGGGCAATCAGGCAGGCAGGCAGGCGAGCGGTTGGGAGCGAGCAGTCCTGGGATGTCCAACTGCCTGTTCTGGCCTAAACAGGCAGTCGGACATCCCTCTAGGGGGTCCCAGATTGGAGAGGGTGTAGGCTGGGCTGAGGGACACACACCCCAGTGCACAAATTTCGTGCACCAGGCCTCTAGTATGTATGTGTGTGTGTATATATGTATTTTTTTCCATGAATAATTTACTGTGGTACATATCATAAGTCATAAACATACATGGCTTCAAAAATGCAAATAATTACATCATTTTCTGTTTTATGGATTATTTCTTCATATAATTTGCCCATTCTTCTCTTGAATTTTTTGACTTTTACTTTTTTAAAAAAATGAAGGTCTGTGTTCATTAGGGATAGCAATATGCTAAAAGTATTCCAAATCTTTTCTCAGTTTGTTGTCTCTCAACATCATTCATGGCATTTAAAAAAAAAATTATCTTCATTGTTGAAAGCATTAGAGATGTCCCCTTTTTTCCCCCCATGACCCCCTCCACCCTTCTCTCCCGCCACCCCAGGCCTTCACCACACTATTGTCTGAGTCCATGGGTTATTCATATATGCATGTAAGTTCTTTGGTTAATGTCATTCATGGCTTTTATCTTACTTTATTTTGAGAGGATATAAGTTTTAATTGTTTACCTAGGAAAATGTGTGAAAATTTCATTAATGACATCTGTAGTTCCTCTCTTGCTTAAAGATAAAAAATAAACACTAAAATTTTTTCTAACAATATATTTTACATTTTGACATTTATATCATCATTCCATTTTGAATTACTTTTTATATATATTGTGAAATAGGGATATATATTTATTTTTCTCCATATGGATAGCAAATCATGCCAATACCATTAATTTAGAAAATCATCATTTCCAGGCAGAATCTATAATAATAAAAGGGTAATATGCTAATTAGACTGGACATCTTCTGGACATCCTTCCTGATGAAGCTGGGGCCGGAGGGAAGCCAGCCCCAGTCCTGGATGCCTGCGGGAGGCCTGAGGAAGGAGGGAAGCAGCCCAGATCCCAGGTGCCTGCTGGTGGCTGGAGGAGGGAGGCCTGGGTCCCAGGTGCCAGAGGGAAGCTGGTGCTGGCAGCCAGGGGAAGGAAGGCCTACTCTTTTACAAATTTTTGTGCATCAGGCCTCTGGTTAAAAGATAATATTTGTCAAATATGAAGTTCCAACATATATACACTCAGGTGTGTTTCTGGACTTGACAATGGCCTCGGGTTTATACTGTTGAAGGAAACCAGAGCCAGACAGTGGTTAAAGCAATAAAAGTAGATTTTTAATCAGGACTATTGCAATGAGAGAATAGAATCCTCAGAGAACTCAGCTCAGTTGCTAATACACCAAAGACTAGTGGAGATTTACAGTCAAGGAGCAGGTTGGGGGTGGGGGCAGTAGTGGATAGAAAATTACCAAAAGGAGGTGTCAAGGATGGGGGAAGTCTTGCTATACTGACCTAATAGGATTGTTGCTGAAAGCAGGCCAGGGTGATCAGATTACACATGGGGGGTGGTGGAGAATGAGGAATTTAACCAGATACCAAGGGTGATCAGATATCAAGGGTGGCAGATTCTCTCTAAAATGACAGCAGGATTCATACTAAAACTGAGCAGTGCAGGCTGGATAAAAAGCAGCACTGAAACCCAAAGTCAAGGCTTCATTGAGAAGAGGGCTTGGAGGAGCCTCATGGAAGTTTGGTCAAGGAGAACATCTAAACAGACAATATCTATCATCTGTCCTTATCTTCTGATGGGTTTATAAATCTAGTCTTAATATCTGGCAAAACTAATCCCCATGAGGCATTTTTGTTTTCATAGGTTTCTTAAATATTCTTTCTCAGGCATTAATTCTTCCATTTGAACTCAAACAGTTTCATCTGGTTTCAATAAAAGTGTGTTTGTGTTTGCCTGTTTGTGTTTTAGTTGTATTGCATTTGTATGGGAAATTGGAATGAATTGACAATTTTTAATACTTTTTTTATACAGAAACATAGTACAGGTCTCCATTTTGAGAGATTTACTTTAAATCTTCAAGAAATGTTACAGCTATCTTTACATAACTCCTATATTTTCATTATAGATTTAATTTTAGGTATTTCAAATTTTTGTACTTATGGGTATGATATATTTTCCATTTGGTTTTCTAACTGTTTATTCTTAGTATAAAGAGCTATTAATTTTTATAGTTACATTTTATGCTTTTATTTTATAAAATTATCTTGTAAACACTTCTATTTTTTTATAGTTTCTTGGATTTTAGGTAATACAATTGCATGACATGGTTGTATATGACTTTTCCCCCTAAACTTCCATCAGTTCTTTGCTGTCACACTGCATTAGCCATATCTTCAAAATAATATATATTATTGATTAAAATGATCATCCCCAACTTGAACCTGACTTTAATGAGAATTTAATAAGTTTAATATATCTCACTTTACAATAATGTTTCTATAGTTTGTGATAAGTATTTTTATCATGATAATATATTTCTAGTCCAAATATACTCAGAGATGTTCCTAGAACTGCTGGCTGAATTTTAGTAAATAACATTTATCTATCTATTCATATGGTCTTTCTCCTTCAATTTTTCGGAGTGATGAATTACGTTGGTAGATTTGCTCACGTTGAAGCATTGCTATATTCCTAGAATAAACTTTATGCAATTATGGGATTTTATTCTTTGAAGAACTACGTGCTTTAACTTGTTAGTATTTCATTTAGAATCTGGCATTATATGAATAAGAAACATTGGTCTGTAGTATATTAGAAACATAAACTCTAGGCCATACCTAAAAAAAAGAAAATCAGAAATTCTTGCATGGGGCCTAGTCATGAGTATTTTTCAAAAGCTCCCAAAATGATTACCTATTTGTCCATGTATGAAACACTATCTTTTTTCTAAAATCGTTAGACTGAAAATTGAGGGGCATCTTATACACGGAAGTCAGCCTAGGAGAGAGCCATGTGGGTGCCTAGCTGCCCATACATGTCAAAAAGGCTTCCTCCAATCATGAGCCTTATTGTTACTGAAGTCAGCTGATGCCGTAATTAGAGGTGGGGGTGGAGAGTGAGCAGATGCAACAGGGACCAGAGCATTCTGAGCCCATAAAGATGTCAACAAATAAAAAGATAAATACTGGTAAGTGATTGTCTTACTCTGCAAAAGTCAAACTGAGTGTAATCAGCTGTGCAAAAGAGCATGGAAATAGAGCTGCAGAGAGACAATTTTTATTTATTTATTCTTTTAAACATTTTTAAAAATTTTATTGTTCGACACAAGGGTTTGTCTCTCTCTCTGCTCTCTCTCGGCCTCGCTTTCCTTCCCGCGGGGGGACGGAAAGGGGGCCCAAGGTGGGGGAGCCTTGCACGTGGCCCGCCTCTCCTGTTACCCAGCCAGGGCCACTGGGCCTCAGGCTGGGACTGGGAAGCGGGGGTGGATGGCGGCGGACGCGCTCCTTTCCCAGGGGGGCCAAGGGCCTGCTCCCTACCCATTTTTTTAAAAAAAAAAAAGAATTTTTTTTTTATTGTTTAACCGTTTGGCTGCTGACGCATTTTTTCGGACATATGCCAAAACTGCGGCACTAATTGCGCGTGTATGGGAAAAAATGTAAAACACTTTTTATACAAATTCTAGTGTTTTGGAGCAGCATTATTACGTTCTCCGCAGTCTTGGCATAAAAAAAAAACAGGAGCGCTATCGCGCTCTTCGCATTTTTGGAGTAACATAAGAAGAGCGCGATAGCACTTCTTAGCAGTCAAACGGTTAAATACATTTTTATTGATTTTGGAGAGGAAGGGAGAGGGAGAGAGAGATATAAACATCAATGATGAGAGAGAACCATTGATAAGATGCCTCCTGTATACCCCCTATGGGGATCAAGCCTGAAACCCGGGCATGTGCCCTTGACTAGAATTCAACCCATGACCCTTCAGCCTGCAGGCTAAAGCTCTATCCACTGAGCTAAACTGGTTA
>NW_006287806.1:778493-784584 GCF_000327345.1 Myotis davidii
AGTGAGTGTGTGATCAGACAGTGGAGAAAACAGGAAGAACAACTCCTTAAGATGCCAAAAGAAAAGAAGGCCTTAAGAGGAAAACCAGCAAAATGGGCAAATTTGGAGCAGAGGCTTCAGACTTGGATTATGGAGCAGCGCCAGAGTGGCTTATGTGTGTCAACCAAGCTTATTCAATGTCAGGCAAGAAAGTCTGCAAGCGAAATGAACATTGTTGATTTCACAGGAAAGGCAAAATGGTGCTTCACTTTCATGAGGAGAGAAGGGTTGGCCATGAGAACACGAACAAAGTTAGCTCAGAAAATGCCACCAGTTTATGAGGATGATCTCACATATATAGACAGTGACCCAGAAGACAGCAGTGATACAACAGAAGTTGAAGAAATTGACATGTTTGGAACTAATAGTGATGAAGAAGAGAGCAGTGATGCAACAGAGGCTGGATAAGTGATATGCTATATAATATCATAGGACTGGTATGTAAACATTACCTGCGGTAATTCCTAAATAAAAATGTGTTCTGTTTTATGTTTAAAATATTGATTTCTTAATTTTGGGTTGGAAAAGTGGGGGGCATCTTATACACGGAAAAATACAGTATATTATGCATCCAGGACTAAAAACCACTGACATACTTTTCTTCTTTTGTGTTTATCAGTTTTGATGGAATGGTTATGTTATCTGAATAAAATGAGTTGGGGAAAGTTTACCTTTTGAAGTAACAGGGATTATTTGTAAAATGAAAATTTCTACAGTTTGGAATTACTTGTAAAAACCAAATGGACCTGTTGCCTTTTGAAGAGAAATTCAAATTGATCAAATTGGTCAATTAACTTATAAAAAACTGCTCAACTTCACTCATTCAAAAAGTGCAAATCAAAACAATAGTATATCATTCCCACCATGCACCTTATTGAGAAACATTATAAAGATTAATAATTTTCAGTGAAGTTAAAGTATAGAGAAATAGGAACTCATACCTTTCTGATGGGAAAAGGAATTGCTAAACATTGTAGAAAATACTCTGACCAGATCTGTTTAACAGGTTATGTGTGCCTGGCTGGAGTGGTTCAGTGGTTAGAGTGTTGGTGCTCGCACTGAAGGGTCGAAGTTCAATTTCAGGTCAAGACACATACCTGGGTTGCAGGTTTCATTCCTGCCCTGGTCGGGGCATACAGGAGGCAACTAATTGATGTGTCTCTTTCACAGTGCAGGAGGCAGCCGATCAATGGTTCTCATCATTGATGTTCCTCTCTCTCTCCCTCTCCCTTCCTCTCTGAAATCAATAAAAATATATCACTTTAAAAATAAATGGAAAAATATCCTTATGCAAGGATTAACACATTGTATGCGGGAAACGTATTTATACGTTTTACTTATACATTTTATGTTGACTGATAGTAGACCGCAGGACACGTATTAATACATTTTTTATAGACTAGAGGTAGAATGAGGGTAACGTATAAATACATAAACTAAAGTCATCATAATTTTACTGAACGTTGCCATTTGCACAAAAAATTAGCAAAAATGGCCCGAGCCACCTGTTAGTGCGTGATAAAAACTACCCGCAAACAATGTGTTAAGAACAATAAAAACGGTTATGTGTACAAACTTTGATCCAGCAATCCCATGGTTGGCTATCCTGTTTATTGTATGGAATATCCATATTTAGGGAGTGGTAAAAGAAATTATACTATGGAATATTATGCAGCTATGAAAATCTAGTTGTTAAAATTATATGTAAGGATCAATCAGGTATAAAAGTGAAAATAACAATTTTCAAAGTAATCTGAGTAGTAAAACACATTTTCCAAAAGAAAATTTCCATTTATGCATGTATATGTTTGCATCTTACCTAATAATAGACAAACATGTAAATTGACTGTCCCTCTGCTACGTTCGCCAGCCAATCCAGAGAGTATTCAAATTAACCCAACAACGATGGCGGTTAGTTTGCATATGTAGGGGCGAAGGGGCAGAGTGAAGACTGAAGACTCTGTCTGGAGCAAAGGTCTGGGTCCCAGGTGCTGGAGGAAAACCGGTGCCAGCAGCCAGGGGAAGGGAAGGCCTATTGCACGAATCTCTTCTTGCAACGGGCCTCTAGTGAATATATAAGATGTGAAATGTACACACTAAACTCTTCACATTGGTTATCTAGAATGGGAACACGGAAATAATCAGAGCAGGAAGAGATTATTAATGTTTTTCACTGTATATACTTCTGTATAAGCATGTATTATTTTTATACTTCTAATAAAAATAAAGTTAAGGATAAAGTGAAACAATTAAAAAAATTAACACTCTGATGAAATGAATAGAATATAAAAGTCCCCTTGCCCATAAAAATCACTATTGTCTTCCACCCATGAATGTAATGCCTTCTCCATTCTTCAAAAAAATTTTTTTTACATAACTGCAAATATATATTGTGACATGGTGAGTGAGGGCAAATTTAACAATGTGATGTGGGGTAAATTAAGAAAAAGGTTTTAGTGGGGAAGTGAGTAAGTGTCAGCAAGAAGACTCATGAGGTTTCTCTTCCATTGGCATCCAACAGAGAAGCCCAGGGTCTTTTGGAAATATCACAACTGTGCCCCAGAAGAGGGACCATGTCCACTGCCACTCCCAATTTTTTAGAAAGTAAGCCAAAAAAAAAAAAAAAGGCCTTAGTAGAGAGGACAAAAATATATGAATTTCATCACTGAAGGGCATGAATGCCAACTGTTTAAGAAGTGCTGGGAAACACCAGATGCCCAACACCTGGAGGGCTTGAAACCCATGGGAAGGCACAAACCCTCCTGTTAGTGAGTAGCTCTTAGTCTGGTAGGAATTTGCATTGTGGAATTGCCCTTGTACTTTGGCTAAAAGTGGTCTCAGGTAGCCCACCAAGCCAAAAAAACTACCTGGGTGGGGCACTGTTGGGCCAGCCACTACCCAAATAGGATCACATGTGCTGTGACTTATTGTTTTCATTTAATAATATATCATCCCATTTTTTTACTTCTGCATTTATATTAACACTAGAGGCCCGTTGCACAAAGAGATTTGTGCAATAGGCCTTCCCTTCCCCTGGCTGCCGGCACCGGTTTTCCTCTAGTACCCGGGACCCAGGCCTTTGCTCCATACAGAGCCTTCAGTCTTCACTCTGCCCGCTTCACCTCTACTTATGCAAATTAACCGCCATCTTTGCTGGGTTAATTTGCATACTCTCCTGATTGGCTGGTGAGCCTAGAAGAGGGACAGTCAATTTACATGTTTTTCTATTGTTAGGTAAGATACCAAAATTTATTTAACCAATTCCCTGTTGATGGGCACTTACGTTTTTCAGTTTATTATTACTTCAGATAACGCTGCAATGAATATCCTTTTGGGCATATTTTGGCTCACTTTTATGAGTGTATCATTTAGTCAAATTCTTAATAGTGAAATGAAGGAATTCAAGTAATTTTGAATTTTGATATTGCAAAATTGCTTTCTAAAAATGCTGTCCCAATTTATACTACTATCATTAGTACACAGAGTGTCTGCTTCCTCTACCTCTCCAAATATATATATTTTTAATTATTTTTATTAATCTTTTTAATCTGATATATGAGATATAGAATTTTGTTGTTTTACTTTGCATTTCATTAGTTAGGAACAAAGTTGAGCATCATTCCCTATGTCTCTTCTAAACTTACATTTTCTTTTATGTAAGCAGCCTACTTATATACGTAGCTGATTTTACCACAGTAGTTCCCCCTTATCTGGAGGAAATATGTTCCAAGACCCCTAGTAGATGAGTGAAACTATGGATACTACTGAACTGTACATATACCATGTTTTATCCTATGAGAAAGTTTAATGTACAGATTAGCAGAGTAAGAGATTAACAATCATAACTAATAATAAAATAGAACAATTATAACAAATTTACTGTAATATAGGTTATGTGAATGTGCTCTCCCTTTTCCTCCCTCTCTCTCTCTGTATCTTTTTGTACTGTATTTACCCTTTCTTCTTTAATGATGTGAGATGATAAAATGCTGAACTTACTTCTGAACCTGTGAACCATCCCTTACTCGCAGTCAATGCTTGGTGTCCCGTGTTTCAGGGAATCCCTTCCTGAAGTCTTCCTATAGACCAGTGATGGCGAACCTATGACGCGCGTGACCTCATTTTTTTTGGTTGATTTTTCTGTGTTAAATGGCATTTAAATATATAAAATAAATATCAAAAATATAAGTCTTTGTTTTACTATGGTTGCAAATATAAAAAAATTTCTATATGTGACACAGCACCAGAGTTAAGTTAGGGTTTTTTAAAATGCTGACACACCAAGCTCAAAAGGTTCATCATCACTGCTATAGACTCAGTGCTTTCTGGCACAACACATTGTCAATTGAAACACGTTTTCTGTTCATGTCTTCCACCCATGAATGTGATGCCATCTCCATCTTAACTAAGCACTTATCACTCACTGTGGCCATAACTTCTGCAGGTTGAGGTGTGACAGCAAAACTAGCACAGATTTCTTTTTCCTTCATAATTTTATACATAGAAGTGTCATTCTTACTATAGTTCTCAGCAAACTCAGCATACATTTTTTTTTCTTTCTGTATTTAGTTAAGAACTTTCACCTCTTTGCACAAAGGAAGCACTTTATGGCTTCTATGTGTCATATCTGAATTGCCAGCATCACTACTCTTGAACTTTGGGGCCTTCATTGAGTAAAATAAGGATCACTTGATCACAATTACTGCCATACTGCGGCAATCAGCCTGATAACCAAACTAATGCTAAGTGACTAGTTGGAGGGTGCCATATACAGTGTGGCTGTGCTGGTCAAAGGCGTGATTCATGTCCTGACTAGGACAGGGTGGGATGTAGCAAGATTTCATCACACTACTCAGAATAAAGTTCAATTTAAAGCTTATGAATTGTTTATTTCTGGAATTTTCTATTTAATATTTCCGGAACTTTGTTTACTGAGGGTAACTGAAACTGCACACAGTGAAACTGCAAATAAGGAGGGACTACTATATTTTGCCCTGGCCAGGTAGCTCATTTGGTTAAAGCATTGTCCCAATACGCCAAGGTTGCCTGTTTAATCCTGGGTCAGGGCACACACACAAGAATCAACCAATGGAAAAAAAAAGATACACACACACACACACACACACATATATAGCTAAGCAACCGTCCGACTGTCCAACTGGTAGCTATGATGCGCACCGGCCACCAGGGGACAGACACTCAACTCAGGAGTTGCTGAGCTGCAGTGACTAAGCAGCAGCGGTTCTCAGGTGATGCACCCTAGAACCAGAGAGGAGGGAGACCAATTCCAGGGTGTGTCACCCAAGAACCACCCTCTTGCAATCCAGGACCCCTTGGGGGATGTCAGAGAGCCGGTTTTGGCCCAATCCCCATAGGCCAGGCTGAGGGACCCCACCTGCCAAGGGATCCCACTCACTCTGCAGATGCTTTGAGCCAAGGCACTGCCCCAGGTGCTGCCAGCTGGGGAGGGACTGCGGGAGCTTGGCTCCAGGACATGTCCAGCCTATCTTGCCCAGTCCTGCCCTGCCGGCCACCTTCTAATTAATTTCCTTTCAATGTGCATGAATCTGTGTACCGGGGCACTAGTGTATAAATAAATGGAACAACAAATTGTTTCTGTTGCTCTCTGTCTCCCTTCCTCTCTAAAATCAATCATTTTTTTTAAAAAGGAGGGTCTACTGCATTTTGTTTTCCATCATTTTGCTCATTGGTAAATAAGAGTATTTGTAAATTTAAAAAATTGTCCTATATCATATGTATACCAATTATTTTGCTAGTTTGCCTTTTAGACTTTGTTCACTTTTCACTACAGCATATTTTAGTTCTTATATTGTCAAATACATGGCTTTGCAGTTGTATGTCCTACTTATAAAGATCTAACAAACTTCAAGATTACATATAAATTCACTTGGGTTTTTCCTATTATTTTAGTACTTTCATGATTTATCTTATGGTTACATGTTTGACACACCTGAAATTTGTTTTGGTGCAAACTGAGAGGTGGGAATCCATGTTTACTTCTTTTTCTGTTGTCTCAAAACCATTTATTCTT
>NW_006287806.1:784642-784926 GCF_000327345.1 Myotis davidii
ATAACAAAATCCATATGTTATTTTGGTTTATTTATAGACTCTTTATTGTAGTCCATTCACTTCTTGCTTAGTTCTTCTCCAGTACCCAGCTGTGTTAATTATTGTGGCTTCCAAATATATATGAACTATAGGCCCAGTGCACAAAATTCATGCATGGGTAGGGTCCCTAGGCCTGGCCGGCAATCAGGGCCAATCAGGTTTCCCATCTCCCGGCCTCACTGCCTCCTCCTTCCCTCTTCCCCTCAGTGCCCCAATGTTGCCGCTGCTCACCCACCATCTTCCGC
>NW_006287806.1:785110-789254 GCF_000327345.1 Myotis davidii
TGATATGTATCAGGAATTCTCATGTCTATACATATCTACGGCAGAAATTCAATTTTCTGAAGATTTAATGCAAAGAAACAAGTTTTATTTATTTCTTTTAAAAATAATCTTTATTGTTGAAAGTATTACATATGTCCCCTTACTTCCCCCATTGACCTCTTCTAAGCTGCCTCCATCCCCTGCCTCAGGCCTTCACCACCCTATTATCTGGGTCCATGGGTTATGCATATATGCATATAAGTTCTTTGGTTGATCTATTCACACCCACCCATCCTCCCCCACCTTCCCTCTGAGATTCCACAGTCTGTTCCACGCTTCTATGTCTCTGGATTTATTTTGTTCATCAGTTTATTTTGTTCATTAGATTCCACATATGAGTTAGATCATGTGATTCTCATCTTTCTCTGACTGGCTTATTTTGCTTAGCATAATACTCTCCTTGTCCCTTCATGCTGTCTCAAAGGGTAAACGATCCTTCTTTTGTACTGCTGCATAGTGTTACATAGTGTAAATGTACCACACCATTTTATCCACTCATCTTCTGATGGGCACTTGGGCTGTTTCCAGATCTTAGCTATTGTAATTTGTGCTGCTATGAACATAAGGGTGCATATATGGTTTACAGTATGACAAGCAATTTAATTTTTTATTTATATGTTTTACTTTTTAACCAATTGTTTTGTTTAATATTACAACTAATATCCTCAAATACACTGCTTCATTATAAAATCTGCATATACAACTTAGCCTCTTCTAATCTCAACATTCATTTCATTTTTATTATGTTTTACTTGTGTAAAGCCCTCTGACATACAGCCTTACTTACTTATGTAGAACCAAAATGTAAAGACCAGCAATTTCCTTTATATCAACTACTATAAAGCAATTTTCAATTCCAATCGTCAGGTGTCCTAGAAGGAAAATTAACCTCTAGTTATGATGTGTGTGTTTGCCTGTTAAGTTTATATAATAATCTAGTTAAATACAAGGAATGTCAATCCCTTAAATATTTTCATTCATCCAGAATGGACCAGTTAAATCCTTCATCAAAAATACCAGTATTAATTATTTTGTTTTCATACACTGCAAATAGTTTTTATTTTTACAGTACATAGACTCATTTCATTTTTTAAAGCTCACACTACTAATGTCATTGACTCTTACCTGTTAGACTCATTTAGACAAAATGACTTTCATTTCTTAGTGCGTTTAATTTCCCAACAACTAACATCAGGGTAGAGCATAATCTTCTTGATTTAATTTTTCTAAATTAAATAATCATCCATATAATAAAACCTAAAACACTGCCAAGGCAATCTAAGCTCTGATCAGCATACATAAGGAATTATTTTTATGAATACACTACAGGCAAGAATAAATAAGGAGCAATACAGCAATTCATATTTTATTGTGCAAGGAACCTAGATTTAGCTATTCATAACCAAATTGGGCAATTAAAGCAGTTCTTAGTCAACACAAAGAGAAAAATCAAAGAATGGTTTTATATAACCTTAATATTATGTTTCCATAAATATCCTTCTAATGAATTGTATACTTAATTAGAGAGAGTATTGGCATGGTGTTTCCTTTCTCCCTTTTTTCTGTCCTTTTACCAAACCTGCTCCAATTCAATATGTGTTTTTGTTAACGAGACAAATTAAAATGTTGCACTAGTCTTCTGTATATACAAAGGGAGGACTCTGAACAATTCCTCTTTGGGGTGTTGTATCCAGATAGAACTAGAAACTGACCTAAGTTATAGATATCAGTCTCACATATATCATTTATGATCTCTTCTCTGAAACTCAAATCAACTGTCCACCTAAGGTCACAGAGTCACAAAATGCATGCCATTTCCATTATACTCTACCATTCTAAAATATTAATAATTAAAAATTGGCAATTTAGTTTTTCAATTATATTTTGGTCTGACTACTTAGCAATATATATGATAAGATGTTTGGTACATACCCTATTTTACTCCATTTGATCACTAATACTTTAAGCTTCTTAAGAGCACACTCATCTAAAAGAAAGCACAGTGTGTAGAAGAAAGCCAAACCCTACTTGATGACAATATCACAACAAACAGTTTTACATTACCCTTTTTTTAGGGTGTTAAGGAAGGTGGAAAAGATTAGTAAGTATGCAAGTCATCAAACCCTGCCATGGACTTCCCACCAACACAATTGCCATATCTAACCTTGTATAATGGAAAGCACAAGAGGATGAGGCTCTGACCTTCAAGTTAAACAGCATATCTATTTGACACCAAAGGGGTCAGGTTTACTGAATTTTGTATTGAACTGTTATTGTTGTAATTAGCTTATTAATATTAATAATAAGAAGAGAGCTAAGGGGAGGCCAGACAGTATAATCATGGTCATCTGGGAAGCTTCACCAGGAAACCACCGGTCCATTCCCTGCAGATCACTGGGGGAAGAGATCAAACAAAGGGGGAGATGGGCACATGCGCAAGGAATTGGGCTGATGTAGAGAAGGTGCTTGCCTGTCAGTCTAGCCTGGGGAACAATGGGTTGGTTAGGGAGTAAACCCCATCAGAAGCCCACGAAATATTGGAAAGTTAAAACCCTCAAAGAGTTCATTCTCTCATGTGCGGTTGTCCGTGCTTGCTCTCTCTTGCTCTGTGACTCATACTCACCTGTGCACTCGTCTGTTCTCTCTCCATAGCCATGTGGCCTTAAGCATGCACAGCCAGGATGCTGGGCTGGACTGGACTTGAATATGGAGCAGAAACGACGGACACTGGTTTTTACTCTGGCCCTGCTGCAGACAAGATTGGCCTTCTTCCATGGCAAGATGGGCAGAAGTGAAGCTTGGAGGAGAGTTCCCTTAGTTTTACATAATAAATAAAGCTTTCCACGAAACCCCATCCTCCAATGGGAGCCTAAGGAAATTATTTTCCTTGCGGCACCCCAAGAACTCAACTTCCATCAATAACAAAACTACCTAAATAATTTGGTACCAAGTAAATTCACTCAAAGGGATTGAATCACTAGTGTTTCTAAAAGTTCTTTACCCAAAACCCTGTATCAGCCCTGGCAAATAGCTCAGTTGGTTGGAGTGTCATCCCCATATGCCAAGGCTGTGGGTTTGATCTCCAATCAGGGCACATTCAAGAATCAACCAATGAATGCATAAATAAGTGGAACAATAAATTGATTTCTCTCTCTCGCTCTCTCTCTCTTTCTCTCTCTATCTCTCTCTATCTCTCCATTCTCCCTTCCAAAAAACAACAACAAAAAAAGACACACAAAACACCCACACACCCTGTAGAGCTACTATAGAGCTATCTTGATATTTCCCATTCAGATAAAGATTGTTTCTATCCCTGGCTCCAGAATTCTATTTTCAATAACTCCCAATCACAGTATCAGAATTACATTAATAATTCCAACCACGACTATAAAAAAAAGAAATACTTAGTAGATGTTTACTTGCAAGTTAAGAGGAGAAGGTATTTAATACCCCAGAAACTGCATTATTGAAACTGGTCCCTAACACAAACAGGGTGGCTCCTGAGGGGCCTAACACTGAAGCCAGAGGCTAATAGTTTTTCTCTCTAGGTTTTTTTTGTTTTGTTAGGTTTTGTGTTAGTATTTTTCAGTAGATATCACCAGGCCTCCTCACAGTGCTCTAGAGACCGCCAGACTAAACTGGGTCAAACTGGTCCCAGAGGCTTGAGCAGGCACAGTTAGCAGCCACCTGACCCTAAGCTGACCTCAGGAGCACAGCAGATCTAAGATTCACAGAATTCAAGTAACAGAGGAGCTGCTGTTCACCTCTGGGACCTTTTAAAAAGGTCTGTCAATAAGCAAGACCTGGTGTCCAGACCAAATATGGACACACATAGAACTGACCAATCAAACTCTGCCAGACTGACATTAGTTTCTTCCCTTTCGCCCTCTTTCACATTCCTAACTCAGATGGCTTAGCTCCAAGACTATCCAGATAGACCCCCCGAATTAGAATGAATGAATATGTATATCCTCTCCTCACCTTATTCTTTTTTTTTTAATATTTTTTATTGATTTTTGAGAGGAAGGGAGAGGGAGAGAGAGATAGAAACATTAATGATGAGAGAGAACCATTCATTGACTGGCTGCATCCTGCCCGCCTGCAG
>NW_006287806.1:789278-801549 GCF_000327345.1 Myotis davidii
CACCTTATTCTTTACATTTGCTTCAAATCTTTATTCGGTGATACTAATTTGAGCTTTGTCTCTATCTCCTTCTTAGGCTGCCTCCCGAATAATGAAAAAACAACAACACCTAGGCCGAAACCGGTTTGGGGCGTCGGCCTGCGGACTGAAAGGTCCCAGGTTCGATTCCTGTCAAGGGCATGTACCTGGGTTGAGGGCACATCCCCGGTGGGGGATGTGCAGGAGGCGGCTGATCGATGTTTCTCTCTCATCGATGTTTCTGACTCTCTATCTCTCTCTCTTCCTCTCTGTAAAAAATCAATAAAATATATTTTTAAAAAAACAACAACACTTTTTTCTCTGAAAAAAAAAATCTGTTGCCTCATAATTTGGCTTTTTTGTACACATTGGGCAAACGACCCACCAATTTTGGTTGGTAACATTATCATTGATTTCCTTCACATCTACCCCCCCCCCAACCTCTGTACCTGAAATATGCCCCATGCTTCCCTTTCTCCACCTAACTCTCTTCTCCGATGCCTTTGAATTGGCTCATCATGTTTTTAACTTTTTGACAGTTCAAGATACTTGGTTAAAAACAATGGCTTTGGTGGCAGGCAGATTTAGGTTTGAATCTCACCGATACCAATTTTTAGTGATGGAATTTGGGGCAAATTATTTCACCACTCTCACCCAATTTTATTACCTGTAAAATTTTTAAAAATAAGACAAAGTGAAAATAAATGAGATGATATGTTCAGGACTTAGGAAAATGCCTCAATAAATGGTAGATATTGTTCCCTCAATGGTCATTCTTGTTTTTATCCCCAGCTTATTGGCTGATGCCTAGAAACTCCCTGTGTTTAATTTGCTGTGACCTTTCTGATTTTGAACTCCTCCCCGATTCTGGCCTCTTCCTCTAACAACAATGTGGTAAGGAAAGTCCTTATGGCATATTGGATAGTAACAAAGTGTGATTACTTCAAAATACAAGTACCGAACTCAAGATGGATTTAACCAGCTCATCGAGATATGCAGCTAATTTATCCAGCTAATCCATGTTAACAAATAACTAGACTAGGACCTCAAGTCAGGGATGCTTTTATATCTCTATGGATCAGTGGCCTTCCCAAAAGATAACAATTCAAGATTCAGAAGAATTTTCATGCCATGTAGTGTATAGTAAATGCTCTGAAACTGCAGGGCTCTCAACAGAAAGTGCATGATTCTGTTATGTGTGCATAGTTGCCCTGCTGCTAGTGTCTTCTTGAGATAAGACTGGCTTTGAAGGTATTTCTAAACCTAGGCATAGAGTTCCTTCACTAAACTGAGTTCCCTGAGAGCAGGAAATGGGTCTTTTCATGTTCACCCTCAGGATTTGGCTTTGCTTAGTAAACAATTAATTCATTGAATTTGTTTATAGAATTCTGGCTCAACTTGGAGATTGATTTTTACGATATTTGCATCAAAAAGTGACAATAATTCAGAAGATATTTTTCCAGCAGGCTGCGACAAAGATCTCGGAATAATCCCTAGCAGCTAAGCTGAGATTGTTTGCTTGTTTTCCTTTTCTTCATTAAAATAAGGTGGGGAATAACTTTATTATAAAGACCTTTATAATTTTGACTTATTTTTGGCAGAAAAAGGTGCAGATGAAGCCCTAATAAAAATGTATGGTTTTCTTGATGTTTCTGGTTCTCATCTTATAATTGCATTGTCAAGCTTTTTCAATAGTTTTTTGATAAATGAATTTATTCATATTAGGAATGTTTTCTGTTTTGTTTTGTTAATCTTCACCAGGGGATAATTTTCCATTGATTTTCAGAGAGAGTGGAAAGGATGGGGAAAGACACAGAGAGAGAAACATTGATGTGAGAGAGGCACATTGATTGGTTGCCTCCTGCACACGTCCCAACCAGGGTTGGGGATTGAGTCTGCAACCGAGTCACATGCCCTGGACCAAAATCAAACATGCAACCTTTCAGTCTGCAGGCCGACACTCCATCCACTGAGCCTACACGGCTCAGGTTGGAATGTATTTTTTAAAAAAAACAAATCCTTTATATTCTTGCTATTGACAGAAAGGTTTAGAGAGGTTAGTTATCAAGTATCTTGGGATCAGATATAAGCTTTAAACTACAATAGTCTCCTTTGACATAGATCAATATCTAAAGCATAGTGGCCATGAATTTGACTCTGATATAGTGATGGAAAGCCCTCCATGTTGTATGAAACCAGGCCACTCATTCCCAATGATGCCTCTTTCCTGGTCCATATCTGAATCCTGCCACATGGTTTTTTTTTCCTGTTCATTTGTTTGCTTTTTAGTCTTGCAAATCTTGTGGTTCCTAGTGTTTTCTCTAAGTCTACACTAATCAATGACATCTAATGCAACTGTCTATTAATAATCCAGTAAGAGGATATTTTAGTTGTTCAGGGAGTCTAATGACACTCCAAGTCATTTTCATCCCATTCTCATTGGTCTATACCACCAGTATATCAAATGTCCAGAAAGAAACTCATCTTCCATCCCAAACTTGCTCCTCCCATATTTTCCTTATACTTACCTACATCCTCTCATTATCAAGGCTGAAAATATCAGGGGTCATATTTGGCCTTTTTCTTTCCTTTATCTCTTCATCCAATCAGTTGATAAACCCTGCTGATTTTACCCCTTTTGTATCCAATTACAATTTACTTCAAATTTCTAATGCTACTAAATTTCACTCAATTAATGTATTTATTATGTAATATTTATTAGGCATGTACTTGTGTCAGGCACCTTGGTAAGGATTGAGGATACAAGGATGAAAATAGCCTACTCTCTACTCTCCATCATCTTCAAGTGCTGTGGATATTGGTATAGAAGTCTGAGAGTGAAGTGAGGCATCCCTGAAGGGATGTTCAATTTGCCCTGAGGTTGATGAGAAAAGTCTTCAAGAGGACCTACAAATGTGTATATTATTATTCAATTAAGTTTAAATATAGAACTGAAGGTGGGGAACGGTATTCACCACAGAGAAAATATGTTGAAAGAATAACGTACAACAGAAGGGCAAGTCAGTAGAGATAAAGCTAGAGAGGTAGGCAGGATACACATCATGGAAGGCCTTGAAGTCATGCCAAGAAGATTTTCCTTCATCCAAGTAGTAATGTGGAGCCATTGAAGAATTTTAAGTAAGATAGCACTGCTTTCGGAAATAAACAGATTCTGTTTCAGAAACATAACTGTGGTGACAGGTAAGCAAATGAATTAGAGATGTGGCAAGATTTGAAGTAGATAGATTAGAAGATTATGGAAGTAGTGTGCAAGAATGATGATTAGGATTTAAATTAAAACAGAAATAGTGAAGATTAAGAAGAAGGGACAGATAAAGTTCAAGGGGTGGTAAAGTTTATAATTCAGTTCTTGTGTCTGGTCTGGGTCATATTCACTGAGGTTGGAAATATAGAAAAGGAATTAGTTATAAAAAATCATTTCATCTTTAAACATGCTGAATATGAGACGTGCTTGGGCATACCTGTGGATAAATTCAGCAGTAAATCCCTAATCTCCTGAAGTTCAAGAAAAAGACAGAGATCTAAATTTGGGGATCATTGATACATAAGTAATATTCTAAGTCATAAAAATGGAGGAGGAGGTTTGGCTAAAAGTGACAGAAAATCCAAAATAAGGAGAGCTTAAATATAAAGAGGTTTATTTCTCTACCCAAAGGCCAGCAGAGTGGCTTCTCAAAGTCATGAGGAATATAGGCTCCTTCCATGAGCTGCTCCATCATTCTCCAGCTATGGCCTTTACTTCATGACCCAAGATAATCGCTTGAGCTCCAGTCATCATACCTGCATTCCAGCAAACATGAACAAAGAAGAAATACCCCTTTCCTCTAAGAGGGTTTTCTGAAATTTGCATATAACATTTCCACCTCATTTCCATTAGCCATGCAGTTTCAATGGAGTCATGAGTAAGGGAGTCAGGTTGCAAGGAGTTGAAAAATAAATTATAAGTGGAGGGTGATAGAGACAGCAAGTCAGCAAGAGACTGATACTCTTGGTAAGTTTACCTTTTAAATAAAAGAAAGTAAAAGCCATAATATAGGAATTAGTTTTATTTTTACATTGGAAAAGGTTTATGTGTGTAAAGGACTAAAGATGAGCCATTAGAAACAAAGAAACAGGAGGGTTAGTTTAGCTAATAGAATAAGGTCATGATTTCAGAGAAAACAGAAAGAAATGGGAAGACAATGACAGGTGGAAAAAAACCAAAGTTGAGAAGAAACTGCTCTTTCTAGGATTGAAGGGAAATTGGAGTTCAGGTCTGACATTTCAGAGGTTGAAAGACATTTAGACCATTTTCAACGTATGAGTTCTGGCATATTTTAAAAATAAAAAATGACAGCCCTAACTGGTTTGGCTCAGTGGATAGAGCGTCAGCCTGCAGACTGAAGGGTCCCAGGTTTGATTCCAGTCAAGGGCACACGCCTGGATTGTGGGCTCGATCCCCAGTAGGGAACGTGGAGGAGGCAGCCTATCAATGATTCTCTCTCATCATTGATGTTTGTATCTCTCTCTCCCCTCTCCCTTCCTCTCTGAAATCAATAATAATATATTTTAAAAAAAGAAATGACAAAACTTGGTTGCAAAAACAGTACGGCTTATTTTCAACACTAAATAATTTTGTAGTAGGACTACCTTACCTTATTTTTAGTCACTGTTTGCAGTATGTACACGGACTCCTCATTTCTATCCCATTGTCCACATTGCTCCCCATCTGGTTGTGCCTCAACACTCACTCAAAGTCCAAAATAAAAAAACTCAGGTGTCATTTCCTGTATGCCTCCTCTGTTCCCTTAACTAGAAGTTATTTCTTCATCCTCTGAACTTCTTGAGCACTTACATACACCTTTCTTTTATCACATATTTTCAGTGTTGATTTATAGTTAATTACATATAGTTTCTATCTTCTTTTATATGAATTGCTTTGTCAAATTTGGATACTCGTTAAATTCATTCACCTCCCACACTACTAGAACAGCTCTGTACCACAACACTGATAATTAAAAATATTTATCCCTGGCCGGGTATCTCAGTTGGTTGGAGCATCATCCCATACACCAAAAGGTTGTGGTTTTGATTACCAGTCTGGGCACATACCTAGGTTGAAGTTCGATCCCTGGTTGGGGCATGTACAGGAGGCAGCCAATTCATGCTTCTCACATTGATGTTTCTCTCTCACATTTCTCTCTCTCTCTCTCTCTCTCGATATCCTTGGGTGAGGATTTAAAAAATGTATATAGTTCATGGGAGGATCCAAGGTGCTCCCTTTATGACTCATGATCACCAGGTTCTCCCAAATACTGTGCCCGTCCCTATGCTTCCCAAGTAAATCACTAAGTCAAATACCCAAAGTAATATGTGTATTCTCTTTGCCTAAAAACCAATGGCATTTTCTTGAAACAAAAGCAAGTCAGAAGTCAAAAGCATGGACAATTTTAAGTGAAAGGAGTCCAATCTCATTACCAGACTGTTTGCTGAAAGGGTGGCCCACCCCAGCAGCACACAAACACCAAGAACCCCTTCATGTCCCAACTCAAGCAATACGATGCTGTAGTGTAGCCAATAGACAGGAAACAGCCCAGCCATTGCGGCTGTAGGAAGATCATGCTATAATGTGACATTCTCAGACATAGTGGCTCAGTGTGAATTCACAAGTTCATGCATCTGTGGGGCCAAAAAGGAAACTAAGAACACAGTGCTTTAAGTGACACCAAATAAAAAATCAAGGTAAAGCTCTTCAGATATAAAGAAAAGGTCTGTGGGTCATAAATGGATCATGCCCATCACTCCCATCCTCATAAAATATGAAAGCCACACGTATGTACCAGAAATCAGGTAATATTTTACCCCTTTTTTTGTACCATGGAAGTCTGGCAAATTATAACCATTTTATACCCCCACACTGTCAGTCAGGGGAAAACATCTTAGAAAATGCTAGTATTTCTTTTCCAGTCTGAGGTGAGAAAAAAGAAAACTTACAAGAAATACACTGTGGTATTAAAAGCTCTGCTCTTAGCAATGTGCTTATACATAATATTGGGCTTTATTAAAATCGGATATTTAAAAATGATCACCTAATAAATCCAACAGAAAAAGCTAATGTGCACTAGAATCAAGACAGCCCTTGCAGAAGGAGAAAGCTGAAATAACTTAATTAATTTCCATTCCCCTGATTAAAAATAAATTAATTAAGGTAGGAGTCTAAGCAACTAATATAAATATAATAACTCATTTTCCCTTCTGAAATAAAATATAATTGAAAACTATAAAGCCAAAATCAGGAAATAATTTAGTAATTCCTTTTTAATGTCTGTATCTATAAAAAACACTTGTACAGTTGCAGAATTTTAGAGATTTAATGATTTGATTAATCAGTTTCTCTATTCATCTCAATCCCTTACATACTCTGGCATTCCATAAATGTTTGTTGAATGAATGAATGAATGAATTTATGATAAAAGGAATCTAATCAATACTACCATTTTTTGTATAAGAAAAAAATCCTTTTTCTGAACCCTCATTCAAGTTAAGACTTGACCAAAATAATGCAGCTAGTGGGGAATACAGGGCTAGAAACAAGGTTTCCTGCAGTTTTATTCCATAAGAGCATAAGGAGAGGTGATAGTAATACTGTGGCACCTGTCAGGGCACCTGTAACTATCTTTGGAGATGCGAGAGGCTGTGCATAAGGAGAAAGTAGGCAAACACACTAGATTACCTCATTTTCATTTACTGTTACCATGCTGCTGCTTTTATATGTCCTTTCTTAAACAATTATTAAATTCTTGAACAATAGAGTTGGAAAGGACATTAGTCATTCAACAAATGTTTATTGAGCATCTACATGGTGCCAGTCACTGTTCTAGGTGCTGGAGATACATGAGAGGACAAGAGACAACATTTTTTGCCCTCATGGAATTTACATTCTAGTGATTTTAGAGTTGAAAAGTCTCTCACTTAAAAGAAAAATTCGATTTTAGAGAGAGGAAGGGAGAAAAAGACATCTATTTGTTGTCCCCCTTATTTATGCATTCATAAAACCTTGGTGTATCAGGACGATGCTCTAACCCACTGAGCTACCCAGCTAGGACAGTCCCTCGTTTTTTTGTAGAGGAGGAAACTAAACCCTAGGCAGGTGCAGTGACTTGCTGGCATTATAGTAGTGAGCTTGCAACAGGGCTGAACTTAGAACTCAGGTTTCCCAGTGCACTTCACTTTCTACTATGACATACTACCTCTAGCTTTTGAGAAAATTCTCATTCTCTTTCTCTTGCCCTTCTTCTCCCCTTTCTCTGCTTCCTCCTTCCCCTCCCTTCTACCCCCATCCCCCTCCTCTTCATCATCCCAGGCCACTTGGATCACCATTACACTGGCAACCAAATTACCAAGGTTTTAAACCATTTTATAGCAATAATAGAAAAAATATAATTAATATAATTATAGCATCTAGCCACTTTTAAGACTATATCCCTTCATTTCCTTAAATCCAGAGCAGGGAAAGTGAATGAAATAAAAGAAGGAAGAAAAGAAGAAAAGGAGAGGGTTAGGAAGGAGGGAGGAATAGGGGAGGAAAATCAAGCAAGCAATGCCTTAAAAATGCACACCAACTGCAAATCATGTTTCAAACACTCTGCCAAAATGATGATTGCTGTAGTTTAAAGAGGAAAATTACAGTCAGATACGAATTTCCCACATCCAACTTGAGAACGAATGGCAGTTGAAATTGTAGAGACACTTTCAAAAACAAAACACTCTTTACCATTTGGATGCTCAGTGATTTTCCTGTGCTTCTCAACTAAAATATTTAGAAAAACAGAACATGAATGATACATACAGGGACCTGCTGTAGAGCATCAGTGTATATTATATGGTATCATATCATTCACAAATAGACACTGTAAATAGCAGAGCTGAAAACTGGTTCTTTGAACCTAAATCTGTTGCTCACTGGTTTCATTTGGCTGCATTTCTTTCCTTTTTTTGAATCCTCATTCAAGAATATGTTTTTATGGATTTTTCAGGGGAAGTGAAAAGAAGGGAGGGAGGGAGAAGGAGAGAGAGAGAGAGAGAGAGAGAGAGAGAGAGAGAGAGAGAGAGAGAGATGTGAGAGAGAAACATCAGTCAGTTCCCTCCTGTAGGCGAGATCTGGGATGGAACCTGCGACCTAGGCATGTGCCCTGACCAGGAATTGAACCTCCAAGCTTATGGTGTAGGCACGACACTCCAACCAACTGAGCCACATGGCCAGGACCTGGCTACATTTCCTGTGTTTGAAAATATTAATGTTCCTACATGAAAATGAAAGGAATTATATTTTTAAAAGGGAAAATGTGTGCAAAACTTAAAACACCTTTTGAAATGTGAAAAGAACACTACAATTTCATCTGGGGTCATAAAATTGGACAAAAGTCAACTCCACTGATATGACAAAGAGCCATTAAACCAAACAGGCATTTAGAATACTATATATTACAAAGTGTTGACTAAATTCAATAAATTTGTTTCTGTTTTTGTCTTGTTTTGCTTTTTATACTGTATGTATTAAAAAATCATTTTGTGCTTAAGCAAGTGTGAATGATTACACTGTTTTGAAAAATTTACTGAAAGTTTTAAATTATTTTTCGTTTGTAAAAATGAGCAATTAAAAAAGCATAACAAAGCATAAGATTCTTTAAAATACTGACCACTAGGCTTAATGCTTTAATTATATAAAAAGGATGGAAAACATGTTATTAAATCCAACCCATATTTCTTAATTTGAAAAAAGATCATAAGTAGACATAATTTTTGTCATACAAAACAGCTTGACACTCTTTTATAAAATGTTTTTCACATTTTACTCAGGATTCCAAATCTAGGGATGGCTCACTTAAATCATTTCCCTAAAAACAATTATGCTCTAGGCTACCTAATTAAAATTTCCACATAACTAAAATTTAGCCTAAAAGATTAAATATTAAAATAGTGTTAAATTTCAACCCATTTAAAGACAGGAGTAAGAAAGAAATGCCCATTCTCACTACTAAAAGTTAATATTTTTTTCTTAGAATATTGGTCAATTAAATAAGATAAAAAGAAAAGAGAAAATAAATTGTCTTACAGAGGCAAGTTTACTATAATTCACAGATAGTATTGTCTACTTAGACTATTCATGAGAATCAGTTGGATAAAACTCCCAAAATGAATACGAGAGTTAAGGAAAGTGACTGGTGAGAGTAATAATATATAAAATATATATACTGAATAAAACATAATGGAAGGAAATATTCCATTTAAAACAGGAACAACAAGATGTAAAATACTTAATGTTGAACCTATGAAATGTCCAGGAAGAAAAATTCAATATTCTACTATCAGATATAAAAGAATATGTGCACAGATGCAAGGATTTATTTATCTCCTTAATAAATAAGGCACTTTCATGATGCAGTAAAGAAAAAAAAACAGGAGTTCAAAAATGGAGAAAAGACATAAATAGGAAAATGAAAAGGAGCTATTCAAATACCAATAGACATCTGAAAACAGTTCACTTGTAATGGAAATAAAACATATCTTAGTTTTTAAATTACAAATATAAAATCACATTAACACTTACGATGCTGAGGCCTCGCAGCTGGGGTATACAGATGACTGCATCTTTCTGACCAGAACTTGGGCGGTAGAAGACAAAGTTCTTAAAACTGTCCATTCCTTTTTATCCAAACATTCTACTTTTAGGAGTGTCAAGGAAATAACCTTATGTATTTAGATTTGTTTATAAGTAGTTCTTTCCAACATTACTTGTAATTATAAAATATTGGAAGAAATATGAACATTAAATCATATACGATTAGTAAAAAAATCACTCACGTATTTGCTGAATAGTATGCAGACATTAAAAAGTGACAAAGTGTTCATTATAATAATAATTCTGTTTTTGTTTATATATACACACACTGCACTAAATTATGTTGAACATGTGTTTATATTTTCTCAATGTTTCAATCATTTTCTATTAACTCACCAAGCATTAATCATTAGTAAGCTACATATTAATTAATGCATTGCTTATAAATAATTCATAATTTATTAAGTATTACACTGATCCATAATAAGTGTCCTCTAGGTGACCTTGGAGATTACAAAAGGGTGTGAACTTATATGACCTCTCACTAGATGACATCAGTTTCCAAGATGAAATTCAAAATGTTTCATCTTGGAAACAAGCAAAATCAATATGTCATGCAAACGATCCAAGTTCAAACAGGGAGAGAAATTCTGAGCAGAACACCAACACAATGGCAACTGTGGGGTAAACATTTAAAGCAAAGGGTTGGAAACAGTCTAATATAATTTCATAAGCTAACTATTTGCAGCTGCGTTGGGGACTTTCACGGCTTCTGCGTCTAGAGATGGGAAGCAAACTGTGACCTAAAGTGTTCAACACAGAAGCGCACATCCACTGCTTTGCTTTAGAAGTCGTTGGATTTTATCATTACATTTTTCTCTGTTCTTTTCCACTGTAACCTCCACTTATGCTGTCAGTGTGCCTTCCTTTTTATTTAATGAACATCTTCCATTATAATTACATTGATGATTATCTGCTATGGGCTGGAAAATCATATAGCTAAGTATGTCTAAATGCCTTCAGTATATAAACAAAAGTGATGATAAAAATGATGGAGTTAGAAAAGCAACATTTTGTAACCATCATACTAATAATTTTTTTCTGAGAATCAACAGGTACTAAACTACTGGATCATCTATGAGGAACAATATAATGTATTTATAAAGTATCAAAACACTTTTATACAAATTACATAATAATTACAAACTTTGCAGTGGTGCAAACTGGCAGACATCATATTAAAAGCAAAGTTAACATCATTGGCGATAAGAAATGTGATATACCTTAAAGAACTTTTCCTGCCAAAAATGCATGACCTGAATATCAGCATGGGGAAACATCAAATGAATATAAACTGAAGTACATTCTACAAAATAAATGGCCTATAATCTTCAAAAATATCAATATCATAAAAGAAAGGCTGAGGTAACATTCTAATTGAAGGAGACTAAAGTCACATGACAACTGAATGCAATGTGTGATCCTGCAATGCTAGAAAAAAAAGGACATTATTGAAACATTATTGGGTTAACTGGCAAATTTGCATAGATACGATATGTTACTAGATAATAGAGTTGTGACTATTATCTAAGAGAAAGGACGATAAAGGACAGTGACAATTGGTGAATATGTGTGAAGGATAATGAGAATTCTTTGTACAATTCCTACAATGATTCTGTAAGTTTGAAATTATTTCAAATTCAAATTTAAAAACAGATAATGAAGCCCTGGCTGGTGTGGCTCAGTTGGTTGGTCATCCTCCCGTGCACCACCAGTTCAATTCCCGGTGGGGTGTGCCCAAGTTTGGGGCTGGATCCTCAGTAGGGGGCGTGCAGGAGGCATCCTATCAATGATTCTCTCTCATCTTTGATCCTTTCTGTCTCTCTCCATCTCCTTTCCTTTCTCTCTAAAATCAACAAAAACTTATTTTAAAAAATAGATAATGAAAAAGGGACTACTTTTATTTTCCTAGAAGCAAAGCACGTGCGCTTGACTGATACATATTTTGGCTACTCAGATACCTTCTTAACTATATACTCTTTTGTAATTAAAACAAATACACAGGCCCTAGACGGTTTGGCTCCGTGGATAGAGCGTCGGCCTGTGGACTGAAGGGTCCCAGGTTCGATTCCTGGTCAGGGCACATGCCCAGGTTGTGGGCTCGATCCCCAGTGGGGGGGCATGCAGGAGGCAGCTAATAAGTGATTTTCTCTCATCATTGATGTTTCTATCTCGCTTTCCCTCTCCCTACCTCTCTGAAATCAATGCAAATATATTTAAAAAAAACAAATACACAGAAATTAAATGTTAATTTATAAATTCTTTACTCTTATGCACTGAGTTGAAAGCATTTATTTTATTGGTACTAAATCACACTTGTAAATTCTTTTCAATCGTAAGTCTATACCTTTGCACCATTCATGATTACTTACCAGTAATGAACTAAAAATTACCTGGATAAAAGGAAAAATTTACAGACTGTATAGAAACTCATCAAAATATCATAGCTTAGGGCTTTCTATACATGCTTTTAGCATTTGAATGGATTTATAGGTTATAGTCACAATCAGAAGTTGATACCTTTCCATATGTGCTGCCACAACAGTTGTATTGTCTAATGGTGGGAAGCAA
>NW_006287806.1:801563-813789 GCF_000327345.1 Myotis davidii
CAGGAATGCATAATTCAATAATAGCATAAAGAATAACTATGAAAGTTATTTATCCAAAAATAAAAGGCTTGAATTCAACAAATCATCAGCATTTTTACTGACAACTTAGAGCTACCAGTAGTTTTAGAAACAGCCAATCCAAACTCAAACTAAATAAGAAGTGGCTGTCGTGTTCTCCATCTCTACTATTGAACAATGTTTCTCCAACATGAAGGAGAGACAGTGCATGAATCCACCTTTGTTGTTATTCTGACAGAAAACACCCAACATAACTGGACTGGAGAAAATGTGGCCCAAGTGGACATGCTGTTAATAGACAGAAATACTCCAGTCTGAATGAAAGATTAACTAAATATGTTGAGACTGAAATTGTCAGCTTGATTTGATGTGGTAGCAAAAACCTATCATGTGAATAGAAGTGCTTTTGTGATTTTATTCCCGAGACTGGCTATTCTGTTAATGTAAAATAATTATTATATCAATTAATCTGTATACTTGAATATCTGTTTTAAGTATGCAATAAACATAACAATATTACTTTTGCTGACCAGACCACAATCCTAATTATTCTTTCCTTCAACTATAATTTTCTACAGTACTTTAATCATCTATATTTAGAATAATACTACTAGTAGTAATGCAAATATAACAATTACTATTACCAGTTGATCACGTACTATTGCTACAGCTATTAGGAAAAATTTATATACTTCTTATGTGCTTGACACTGTTCAGAGAATTTTACATATAATTAAATTAATACGTCTAACAACCATGTGAGGTAGGTACTATCATTCACTCCATTTTAAAAATGAGAAAAGTAAATTAAATTACTTGCCTAAAAGAAAATGCCTAGTAGATGGTGCACCTGGAGTTTGAATTTAAAAGCCTCACTATAATTCCATTCTTTTAACCATACACTAGACTTCCTTGATCACTCTGTTCATATACTGTGCTAAGCACTCAACAAATTTCTCTGTTTTGGCTGCGAGTATTAGAAAACATTTAAACTCACTTAAACAATAAAGAAATGAGTAGAATTCACATAATACTTAGCTCAAAAATGAGATAAATTCGGGATTGGTTTATTCAGTCTTTTACTGACATCATTGAGAGACCAGATCCTTCCCATTTTTTCATTGCTGCCCTGTATGGCAGCTTCATCCTATAGCTTGTTCTCCTTCGCTCTGGGAAGGCTTCCAATAGCAGCTTGAATTACATGCTTCTATATTCACGTCTGTATCAGTTTGGCGCCTCTGAGAAGCAGAAAGCAAGATGCAAGAGATTTATTAGAGGATTGCCTGTGAAAAAAATACAGGGGAGCATCCTTCAGCTACATGTACCTCTGGAGGATACCTAAACAACTGCTGTCAGGAACATGGAATAGAGAACAGATGACAGATACAGGCTACAACAAATACCCACTACATATCCTGACAATCTATGTAGTTTGGTGTTCTGGGAACTGCTGAATAGTACTTAAAAGCAAGGTAAAGTGGGCAACCTTTGCCCTAGCCAGTTTGGCTCAGTGGATAGAGCGTCAGCCTGCGGACTGAAGGGTCCCAGGTTTGATTCTGGTCAAGAGCATATGTCTGGGTTGTGGGCTCGATCCCCAGTGTAGGGCATGCAGGAGGTAGCTAATCAATGATTCTCTCTCATTATTGATGTTTCTCTCTCTCTCTCTCTCTCTTCCTCTCTGAAATCAATAAAAATATACTTTAAAAAAAGTGGGCAACCTTTCACTGAAGTCATGAACTTGTAACTTCTTTCACTGAAAATTATTTCTCAGGAAAAAGAGACAAATTATTCATTTTAACATTGATCACACCAGTAAAATGAAATGTCTAAAAATCTGGTCAACATTTTTTTCTGGTTTCTAGCAACAGATGGCAGTAGAGTTTATTGTAGAATTCAAGAGAATGCCTGTTCTGAGGGCACTCTTTCTCAGAGTGCTAAATAAGTTGATTAACATTTCTTATATAATGCATTTTCATAATTGTAAATTCTTCGGCATTCTTTTGGTCTACATATATAAATACTTCCAAAAATATTTCCCTAAGCTGCCACAATAATTTTGAATTTTCTGAGAAAGGGATGAGTAGGTCTCCCGTGATTGAAACATATAAACGTGGAGTCTGAAGTCCTGGACTCAGGCCATGTTCTCACCCTGTCCTGTGGTAAGCCTTTCACCTCTCTTAGCTCAGTGTCTCCATCTTAGGAATGGGAATCAATGCTTACCTACTCTGTTCATGGCAAGGACTTACTGTATCAATCAATTCTAAAGCAACTTACAAACTATAAAGTATAAATAATCTAGAATTTTATATAAGTATCAACTAATAAATGATAGACTATATTATACCAACAGAAATACTGTCATACTACAAAGCTTTGAGACAATAAGGCTGAGTGTGTGCTCATGATATAAACTGAAAAACCTGAGGTTAAGTAACTAAACACAATACTCTTCCTGTGTGCGGGAGAAAATGGGCTCTGGAATTTCTGGATTAGTTGTCCAGTCTGATCAACTAGTTGATTTTTTAAATTTCTCACTTTAACAGAAGCTTTGTGGGTAAAGTGATAAAGGCTACATCATAGTCTCTACAAAGCCTGTCTTTCCATGGTATATAGTAAGTTCCATCAATTTATGTCACTACTAGAGGCCCAGTGCATGAATTCTTGCATGTGTGGGGCCTGGCCTGCCCTCCCCCATCGGGGCTGATTGAGCCAGGCCTGCCTGGGGGAGGAGACACAGGAGGTTGGCTGGCCAGCCCTGCCTCTGATTGAGGGGGGAGGGCTAATCAAAGGTGGGGCCGGCTGGGGGAAGGGCCCCAAGTTGTTGGCGGGCCGGCCCCGCCCCCTGGTCGAACTCCCAGTGGAGGGGACAATTTGCATATTTCCCTTTTATTATATAGGATAGGAGCTGTGCACAAACTACTACAATTAAACAATATGTTAGAATACTTAGAACAGTGTCTCATTAAATCTGGAAAGCTTCAAAAGAATTGTCTCTGTGCTGCTATTCCTTTCACAAATGTCAATTTGCCCATTTAGTCTACTGAATTTTTAATATCCACCTTTTTATTAATGCTCAAACAAGGTCTTCTGGATCAGAGACAGATTTCTTTCTAAATAAGTACCTTATGGTCAATAGTAAGCTCATCCCTCCTTGTAACCCCCAACCTTACTGCTGAGGTCACACAATGAGATCCCTGTCAAATATTCTACTCAAGTAGCAGATATTTTATAGGCAAATAATATTTTATAGAACAATCAATTTTCTCTGTTTATATACAGAAGAAAGATGTCATCCCCCATTTCTCATGAAAGGAAAGGCTGGACAAAAAACAAAACAAACAGAATCCTTTGAGATGGAATGCAAATGAGCCTAGATTCTCACCTTAACCTTTAGAATATAAATATATATTTTCAAGAGTTAGATAAACCTCAAGTGTCTCCAGTTTTTAAGCTCTAAATGTGTCTCCAAAGGAAACCTCTAGGGCAGTGGTTCTCAACCTTCCTAGTGCCGCGACCCTTTAATACAGTTCCTCATGTTGTGGTGAGCCCCAACCATAAAATTATTTTCGTTGCTACTTCATAACTGTAATTTTTCTACTGTTCTGAATAGTAATGTAAATATCTGATATGCAGGATGTATTTTCATTGTTACAAATTGAACATAATTAAAGCATAGTGATTAATCACAAAAACAATATGTAATTATATATGTGTTTTCCGATGGTCTTAGGTGACCCCTGTGAAAAGGTCGTTCCACCCCCAAAGGGTCGCGACCCACAGGTTGAGAACCGCTGCTCTAGGGAATGCCTAGGGAGATAGAGCTTCAGGCTTCTTGGCACCTTGGGGCTTCACCTATGAACTTCGTTTGAGCCGTAACCATTTGTCCCTCTTGGATCAGAACAATTAAGTCCACAAGTGGCTATAGATTCTAATTTTTGTGGAAAAATTTTGTGAACAGTAAAATGTTCCTAGCGGAAGTGAAAGCAAACATCCGGAATCTTTATATGGATTACATGTCTTTGTGTTGGAAGGCTAGATATTTTTACACGAGCAATGAGAAATTCAAGGAAGTTTTATTTTCCCACGAGTTACTTATTTAAAATATAAATGAGCCTACCTATGCATCCTGTTCTTAAAGGGCATGACTTTCTGGAACATATTCATGTATGATGATGATATTTAGCAGAAAAAGGAGATGGTTTAGGAAATTTGCATCAACAATTCAATAAACAATTTGTAAAGGGTGTTCCTCTTTCTACAGGAGGAAATGGAGTTGATATACATGCAAACATACATAAATATAAAAGCTACATTTATGCATCATTTTCATAATTGTTGTTCCTTGTTATTCACTGTACAAGGCTGCGTAAATCCTGTAGTCCACTGCTATTACTGGAGCCATTACGAAAACTGCCCTGTTCATTTTCATTGCCTGGAAAGATAGACTTTTATTCCAATGATTTTTTGTCAGAGAGAGTGATGGCTTAGCAAAATGAGAGTCATGTTGCTTGAATTAACTACATAAGTGGCCAGGGACTTCTGAATACCTTCAAGCCTTTTATAATAATAATACATTTTCATCCTAGTTGCTGGTGAGTGAATGCCCTTCGTTATTTTATTTCACTCACTATATATCAATAAGGTACAGTAATCAAAACAGTAGTTAGCACGGTATAGAGCTCTCTATAGACAGAAGATGGCACTATAAGAAACGCTAAAGTGGTATGCCCAAAGGCTTTTCCTAGGAATGCTCCCTCCCACATAGGCTATTCTCTGACAAGCTCCCTGAAAAGCTTAAGGGGTGAGGTTGACCTCATCTCTTTACATTCACTCCAAAAGACTGCATTTCTGCTTCCCTAGCTTCAGTTACACCCTAACACAAAGAATCTGCATCTCACCCTCCCCATTCATTTTTACTCTCTTGATTCTGATTGTCCACAAAATCTCTTCATTGAATTATCTTCTGTGACCTAACATTAGACTGTGGTCAGAATGCTTCCACAACACCCCAATTCCTCATCGCTCTCAGCATTATTGCTGCTACTGACTGGTTCCCTGGAAATAATTTTGAAACCTCTGTAATACCTCTGTGACTTCCTTCAGTTTACATTTTCACAGACATGGCTCTAATCTAAACCCTAATCTATCCATTCTGAGGTTAATGCAACATCCTCCTTTGTTCCGACTTCTCCCCATCAGTCTGCTCTACCTGTGTAACATTTCTCTAGTTCTTCTTTTTGCTAATATTTTGCATTTTCTCTTATTGTCTCCAAGTTTAAGGATAAGGCCGTGTTACTCAAATAGCAAAAAGTGTACGTTATCATTAAATGGACATCTTCCATTCTCTCTCCTTTCAGTGATCCCGATGCTGGACAAACCTGAAGTATTTATATAGCCTGAGATGAATTCAAGATGAATTTCACAGCTGAATGTGTTCCTGTGATCACCTTGCTGAGAATCATTTTATTATTTTCCAAAATCTGTGAATTCTCTTGTTCCATGGTCCCAGGCAGCAGAAGATAACACAAGTAAATTAGCATAATAACAGATCTATCCAAACATATCTATCAGTGGAGAAACCGGAAAGGTGTTGAACCAAATGCTTTCACTAATCTGCATCATGCTTCACAGTAACAAAGAAGCAATAAGACTGGAAGTTGAATCACTGCATGGTAGGTATGCAAATTTCATCTTCAAACATCATACTCATTGAAGAGACCTTGTTAACAGAATGTTGGAAATTAGCCTCCCATTAAATACGGCATGAGACGACTCCTAAGGATTTTACCAAAATTAAAATCAGAGCATTTCACAGCCAAGATGGAAACCTGCCATATGCCCTCTAATAAGCATAAGGCGAATTAAAATATTAATTCAAGTGGATGCCCATTGTGTTGAGGCATTTTGAAGCTGCTGATGGGTAAATACAATGCATTTCTTCATCTGACTTACAAATAATTGAGACCTTTCCCTGTGCACTACCCAGTAGCTTTTTCAAAGTTGTTAGAAATTCTCAAAGGCTTTTTGCTCCTTAAAGAATGTATTTTTTACATTTCAGCATACTATATCTCTTACACTGAAAAATCAGTCTTCGTGAAGAATAAAAATATTAGGGATATTTTATAAAGAGACTAATTAAGAGAGGAGTTTTCTTTATCTCCAAAGGTAATTGGTAGACCTTCATCTGTTGTGCTAATTGCACACACTGAGCATTAATTAAAGCACACATTAGAGCTTTCTTCTTTTTGGACGTGTTAGAAGGTTTGATGATCTTTGTTAATTTTAGCTTTGGGACAAAAGGCTGGCATTGATTTGGCAGGCATTCATTTTTTGCTTCAGACAGCTCCCAAAGATGTATTATTGTCAGGAGCTCTTTTAAAGATTTGCAAAGTATTATTAAAGTACTTGATCTGTTCTCATCACAGAAGATATTTCACATAATTTACTTGTTTTTCTGTTCAATAGACATAGCTCAAATTATAAATAAGAACATTTTATGTTTTGAATCTGACTTACTTCCTGTCATGACCAGTGTTTTCAAGTAACATGCAAATATGTCTACAGGATCAATGATCCTATTTTTAAAAATCTCACCTTGTCATAGGTACTGGGTGGGAGCAGCATGAGATTTTGTGAATTCCAACCTTTCAATGTGTGACAGCAACTTCAAAACAAACTTGCGCCGAAACCGGTTTGGCTCAGTGGATAGAGCGCCGGCTTGCAGACTGAAAGGTCCCAGGTTCTATTCCAGTCAAGGGCATGTACCTGGGTTGCAGGCACATCCCCAGTAGGAGATGTGCAGGAGGCAGCTGATCGATGTCTCCCTCATCGATGTTTCTAGCTCTCTATCTCTCTCCCTTCCTCTCTGTAAAAAATCAATAAAATATATTAAAAAATAATAATAATAATTAAAAAGAAAAAAAACAAACTTGCCAGGAAAAGCTCCGCCATCGTGGATTATAAAACCCGTAGCCTATGTCTTCTAATAAAAAAGTATATCCAACCTTTAAAATCTGAACTATTATCATAAGATCGCCAAAGCAAGTACATTACCCAGTCAACATTATAGCCTACTTGTAGGTATCCTCCACATTCCCAGGTGCTTTCTTTTGATTTTTAGGTAACAGATCACTTCTACACAGAATTTTTTTTCTTGTTCCTTTTAACAGTCTCTGAAGGCAAGATATTAACAAATGGTGTGGCTATGCATCACAGAAGGTGACCGGAGAAATATTAACACCTTGAAGATATTGAGTTTACTCAGCCATATAATAATTATACCTGGGCAGTGGGATAGCCTCACAGTGTCATGAAAAACTGCAAAGAACATGTGGTTATCCAGTTTTTGGCGTTGACTCCAAGCTGAAACAACCATAAGAATTCCAAAGTGTATGCTGACTCCTTCCTTTCCCTCTTTAGGGCACTTCTGCCACCAATGGATAGCGAGAGATGTCCTTTTAGACGTTCACTTTCTGTACACGTCTACATCTTTCGGTACAAATCACCTACTGCCATGGCTTCAAGCGTTACCTCTTTTTTGAAGACTCTCCAGGTTTTCATCTCTGCATCCAACACTGAACTTCAGTTTGTAAATTTGAACTGGCCTTTCTACCTGGATTACCTGCCATCACTTCAAATGCTATGTATCAAAACTGGAATGTCTTTTTCCTTCCCAAGCCAAATGTACCTGATAGCATGCCTATTTCTTTCATCCAGTCCCCAACCAAGGCTTAGAAACACTTCTGGGCTCATCACTAACCAATTACAAGTTCCCTTAATTATTTTGTTTTGGTTTTGGCACTCATGACTTCCTTTCCATTCCTACGACCATTCTTTTTCAAACTCTTATCACGTATAAATTATTACAATAGCCTCCTAACTAGTCTCCCAAATCTCAGTCTTTATTTTATACAAAGCACACTGTACTCTATTAGATTAAACTTTTTTTAAAAAAGTACAGACATTTGGTCATTTAAACTTCTACTAAAAACCATTTTAACATTTTCAATTGCCTGATGTCATAATTCTCATCTGTTTTGTAAAAATCATGCTGCCCCCACTTTGACAAAGGCCAGTGAGGATGGGGAGGACATTGGGAACATGTAAGGACTGAGCTAGGGCATGGTTCTAAAACTTTAGCATGTCTCATAAGCAGGACTGACTGTATAATTTGTGGAGCCCAGTGCAAGATGAAAATGCAGAGCACCTTGTTAAAAGTTATTGAGAATCTCAAGAGGACAACAGCAGAGCATTAAAACAATGCAGGGCCCTTCTGAGTGTGGGACCTTATGTGATTAGAGTCCGCAAGCGCATGAAGCTGACTCTGTGTAAGGCTCAACTGGTTCACATGTTTTAAATGTGGATACCTACATAGCACCCCTTAAGACACTGAGCTCCAACATGCCTGGATGCAACCTGAGAATCTGCATGTTTCACATGCATCCTAGATTTGGAAGTTATTATCAGTAGACTACACTTTGAGTAACACTGGCCCATGGAAATATCACATAGTGCTAAAGTTGCTCCACAGAGAAAGATCAACAGTTGAAATTATAATGTTGAAGGGTTCATGACAAATTTTGGCTAATCTGTGGCAGGGGGAGCATAATGGGAAGGATCTGAAGCAATAATGGTACCTTAAAACAGGACCAACTCAAGCAGAAGTCATGTCAATTATTACAGGATTAAGTACACCTCATTATCCTAAATCTCAAAGGCTGCCATCATGAAGCGTTGAACGTTGAGGCTTACTCTATAATGACAGTGCTTATGCTGCCTTCCCTTCCAGGTACCAACTCCTTTTGCTCTACCTTTCAACACCCAATTTCACTAGGGAATTACATAGTACAACGCTCTTGTCTATAGATGAAATCAAGGCTCAGAAATTTAATTATTTATTTTAAATTAGAGTCAGTGGGAAATCAAAGACGAGAACCACAAGCCTCCTTCTTAATTCCCAAACCAATGCTCCTGCCACTGCACCACACTATTCCCTCTCTTCTCAAATCCTATTCATATGTTCATTCGTTCATTTGCTTATTCATGCACTACACATTTATTAGACCTATTATTCTCTAGGCAATAAGGTAGGAACTAGAAAAAGAAGAAATGGGTATGGGCCTTGCTATTATAATGCCATTATCTTTTCCACTTATTGTACACACTTCATCAGTGTCTTATACCACATACTTCACACATATGTAAGTACATACTCCAGTAAGACAATGATTTTGTTTTAATGTGCTTGTTCCCCACAGTCCCTAGAAAATGTGTGGGACCATCCTATGAACTGAAGGCTGTTTAATAGCTTTAGCTCCCTTCCACAAAATGCCAATAGCATTCTAGCTATTGTGATCATTGAAACTTTCCTCATGAATTTCTAAAGACCCAGTAGGACAGAATCACCCCAATGTAAGCAGAACTATCCTAACTTGAGAAACACTGTCCTAGTACCATGTTTTGCACATAATATTCATAAAATATTTTTTAGATAACACTGCTATAGGAACTCCAAAGAAGTTTCATAGATGATATAAGAACTCACAGAATGAAGTGTGGACTAAAAATTGAACCTCATGAAAAATAACTGAAGGTAAAAACAATTTGCTATAGGCTATTGTTAGCAATACAAGATATGAATAATGACATCTCCACATTTGTTCTAGCTCATTAAAAATAATTTGTTTGTAGTTTAAGTTTGAAGTTTACCTATTTTGAATTTTTAAAACCTGAATATTCTTTAATTATACCCTTCAAGTTTCTTCTTCAAATTTTCCCTTTATCTTCCTCTCTCCTGTTTTGGAGGAAATTATGTCTCAACCCATTTTCAAAGAAACCTACATCTATACCCTTAAACCTATCCTCTGGAAAATTCCAAAGAAAAAATAAATCAACATTAATGATCACTTATCACAGTTGTACACTCTAATATGGGATGTATACTCATTTCTAACTGCACTTCAGCAAAAATTATTTTATTTGATTTTTATACCAATTACATGAAATTTGTATTGTAAATGTGTGGTTATTCTGACTTTACAGATGAGGAATATTTGGACCACAAAGTGGTAAATGATTTGCTTTTAAACATAAATCTGGAAAATGGCAGAACCAGCATATAAACCACTAGTTTCTTGACTATAAATTCAGCAATATTTCCACCTACAACACATTTTTCTATCATAGCTCCTCCCCCTTTTGAATTTTCAATATTTTCTACAGCACTGGTAACTTTTCTATCCTAAAATAATAGTCAAATGTTACTATTAAGAAAACAAACCAAACAAAAACCAACCAACCAAACAACCCCACTACACTCTACCTCTCTTTCTCTTAAACTCCCCCTTTCTTTTTCTTCATTACAAACTAATAAAAGACAAATCTATTACTTCTCACCTTTCAGTCATTCCTAAATTTATTATAGTCTATCCTCTTCCCCATAACTCTATGGAAGCTGCTTCAATAAGGTCACCATTGATTTTTTTAAAAAACGCAGGCCAACACTCTATCCGCTGAGCCAAACCGGTTAGGGTCACCAATGATTTCTTAATCGTCAAGTTCTATGGACTCTGCACAGTTCTCTTAACAACCAACCTCTCTACAGCAGTTTAGGCCACCACACCTTTTCCCTTATTCAAACAGTCTCCTCCCTGGGTCTTCATGAAACTACACTCTACAGTGTTCCTTATACATCTTTTTACATTAAGTTTAGTTTCTTTAACTCTCTCCTCTCCTTCCCCCTATTCTCTAAACACAGACAGAACCGCAGGCTCTGGCTTTCTTCACAATTGCCATTCTTCCCCTTTAGATACTTACCTCTTCTCACATGGCTGCCATCAACCTTTCCCCACAAAAGGCAGACATTTATTGGCAGTTTACCTCCAAATACATGCTTCATACCATTCCATGAATAGTTAAAAATGAAACTGCATTTTTTCTTGTTCCTTTCTTGTTTGAATCTGACTTGCTTCCTGTCAGATTCCCCAATTCACCTTTTTCTCACTTAAAATCTCCTCCTTGTGACGCCTAAGTTAATATTAATCTTATTTCACAATGGTTTCTAAGACCTAACTATCTTACCTCTGCAGTTTTCTTATATCTATCAAAAAAATCTGCACTCCCACAGCTTTAGTCCATGCCCTTAACAAATCTGAACTGTACCGTCCCTAAGAAAGGCAAAATATTACCTCTGTCACAGGACTACTGTTGGGTCAAACTAAGTGACACATGTGAAAGATCACTGAACTTGTTGAGTATATGCCAACATAATTCATCGATTTTAACGTTCACTTTGAAATTTCCCCTATTTTTTTATTTAAAATGATGGACAGAGACTTGACTTGGGGTGGTGAACACACAATACAGTGTGCAGATGATGTGTTGTAGAATTGTGCAGCTGAAACATGTATAATTTTATTAACCAGTCACCCCAATGAAAAGGAAAACAATAAAAATCTTAGTAAAAGCATTGTAATTGGTGATCTTGTTGAGGCATGAATTTGAATCAAGTATCCTTAGAGAATGAACCCAGCAGCCTGTCCACCATCTACTTCAATATAGTTTTCCCTCTCACACTGTTACCTTTCAGTAAGTGATTAAAAATTTCATTACTTCCTGGGGAAAAAATAAAGTTTCTAAAGGATATTATTCCATTATATGCAAAGTTCAAAAACAAAGGTTACATTACATTATTTAAGTAATTTGCATATTTAAGTAAAAAGATATTTTATAATTGATTTTAGGGAGGGAGGGAGAGAGAGAGAGAGACATTGACTTGTTGTTCCCTTTTTTAATGCATTCATTGCTTGATTCTTGTATGTGCTCTGATCAGGGATCCAACCTGCGGCCTTGGTGTATGGAGTTGATGCTCTAACCAGCTGAGCTACCTTGCCAAGGCCAAGATGTTCTTTAAAATTCATATATTTGAAAACAATCATCAATTTGATCAGCATAAAATTTATAATAGTCTATTTTAATGTCTATAGGATATGCAGTGACATCTACTCTTTCATACTCAATATTTGTTATTCATACCTTCTTTTCTTTTTTTAATTAAATTTATTGAGGTGACATTGGTTCACAAAACCATACAGGTCCCAAGTGAAGATTTTATTTATTTATTTATTTTTTCAGTTGATCAGCAGCCTAGCCAGGATCTCTAGCCAGGATCTCCAGCCAAGTTCTGGTCTGGATCTCCAGCGAAGTTGTG
>NW_006287806.1:815024-816145 GCF_000327345.1 Myotis davidii
AGTCTGCTTTCTTTGGACTCGGTATGGCACATCTTCTCAATCTAAGTTCTGTACTATCCACCTTCTTACCCTACTTATCCTCTATAGGGGGGTATGCAGCACCCTGGTGGAGTCCTATCCGTCCCGAAGTGTGGGGTTCTCAATGGGGGGGGGCTTACCTAGGGGAATCCTTTTCCAGGGGTTCCCAACGGTGTGGACGGAGTCGGCGAAAACTATCCACCCTCTTCCTACGGTGGAGTCCTATCTGTCCTGAGTGCGGGGCGCTTACTTAGGGGTCCCTGTTCGGGCTTCAGGTGCTGGGGTCCAACCCCAGCAGGTCCAGGGGTCCCCAAAGGTGTGGACAGAGTCGGCGAAGAAGAAATGGCACGGAGACAGTGTTCAGTTGATCAGCAGCCTTGCCAGGATCTCTAGCCACAATCTCCAGCCAAGTTCTGTCCAGGATCTCCAGCCAAGTTCTGGTTAGGATCTCCAGCCAGGTTCTGTGTCCATGTTCTCTTGCTAGGTTCTCCAGCCAGGTTCTGTAGCCATGTTCCCTCACTAGGTTCTCCAGCCAGGTTCTGCCCAGGTTCTGTCTAGGTTCTCCAGCCAAGTTCTGTAGCCATGTTCCCTCGCTAGGTTCTCCAGCCAGGTTCAGTCGCCAGGTTCTAGTCAGGTTCTCTTGCCATGTTCTATCCAGGTTCTATAGCCAGGTTCTGTCTCTAGGATCTTCAGCCAGATTCTCTCGCTACGTTCTGTCTCTGGGTTGTGTTGCCAGTTTCTGTCCAGGATCTTTTGCCATGTTCTGTCTCGAGGTTCTGTCTCTGGGTTCTGTCTCCTAGGTTCTGTCTCTAAGTTCTGTGTCTAGGTTCTGTGTAGGTTCTGTGTCTAGGTTCTGTCCCAAGTGAAGATTTTAAATAAACAAACACAAATCATATCTATCTATCTATCTATATGGATATATACTCATAGATCTATATACATATACATAAAATCATGCTAGTGGTCACATCTAGAGGACAGAGAGGGGACCGTGATCAGGAATAACAGAGGGCTACTGGAGTTGGTAGTTGCCAATTTCTTGACCTGAACAGTGGTTATTCATGAAACTGGATATTTATGCTTTTACAGATTTTGAGATATAT
>NW_006287806.1:816301-830627 GCF_000327345.1 Myotis davidii
CCAGAAGAAAGCCTCAGAATTAATTAGACAAGCATACAACTTATGATGTTAGAAAAGAAATATCAAAATAAATCAAAAGAAAATAGAAAGGAGGAAATAAAGCCAAAATCAGGAATTAGTAAAATATAAGACAAAATAGAGGTGACAACTAATGTCAAAATGTGGTTCTTAGAAAAGACTAAAAGAAGAAGACAAAACTTTGGCAAAATTAATTACAAAGAAAAAGGACATAAGTACTAAACTAGGAATGAAAAGGTGGGTATGAATCAGGTATAACAGAAATTAAACAGATAAAAAGAGCACACAAACAATGTTATGTCAATAAATCTGAAGACACAGATGAAATGGATAAATTCCTAGAAGCATATAAGCACCAAAAAAATAATTCAGAAGAACCAAAAACCTAAATAGTCCTATACCTTTTAAAGAAATTGAATTAGTAGTTTTAAAATACTGGTATTTGATCAAACAAGAATCCAGGCCCAGGTGACTTTATATGAATGGTAAGAATCATTGCCTTCTAATTTCCTCCCTGCCTCCAATTTTTACTCTTCTAGTCTGTTCTTCCTACTACTCCCAGATTGGCTTCAAAAACAGTTACTTGATTATACTTCTGTTCTCAAACTTCCCATGGCTTCTTACTATTCTTCTAGAATTTAGGGAGGGGGGACCTCAGGCAGATCTTGACACTTCTGTCCTTTTGTAAAGAAAACAATATAGTTAATTAGGGTGCAGCTTTCTTTAATTACAAATTCAGTCTAAAGATATACCCTGATCACCTTGATTAGGCTGAGAGAAACTGGGAAGCTGTTGATTAGACTACTGTATTTTCTAAGACTCTTTAGCAACACAGGTATCTGTAGATCAAGTCTATAAATAGCTCTGTCAATATGTGCTGATTTGAACTGATTTCCTTCTCAATTGGTAAGCTTTTCCTGACCTTTCCCTAAAACTCTCAGGAAACTTTACTACTTTTCTTGACTGTGACCACCAGCATCCCAGTTTACTTTTAAAATCAAATTCTCCTGAGAGAATGTTCTAGTTCTACCAAATTCATGTCATTGTCCCCTAAACAAGCCATTCCCACTTCTATGACATAGCTTGTTTATTCTCTTGAAATGGCACACTTTCTTCCATCCTTTCTACCCATCAAACTCTCAAAAACGATCTCCCATCCTAACTTCAGTTTCAAGAAGGGAAATTGTTGCTGAGTGAGACTAGACTCTTGGGTGATGAGTGGTTATTCTCGTTTGTACACTGCCAGCTATGGGTTTTTCTTAATCATAAGATAGTCCTAGTGATGTGGGAGTGCGAAGGAAGGAAGGAAGGAAGGAAGGAAGGAAGGAAGGAAGGAAGGAAGGAAGGAAAGGATGCTTTCATTTATTTAATCTCTTAGTAACTGTATTAAAATTTTTCCTCTTCTCACCCTTGCTTTGCTATGTGCTTCATTCAGCCTTCCTGCAATGCCTCCGCTGACTGTGAGAATGCCATTTTTTAGGTCTAAAGGAGTTTTGGAAGCCAGAGTTTGTTCCATTGGAGTAATCCTCCCCTATTCAGGAAGAGGTTCAGTTCTTTTAGAAATTTAGGGCAACATTGACCTCAACAGTAAGCTCTCACAAAGCTGCATTAGACCCTCTCTTCCAACTGTATGCTCACTGTCCTGCATCTAAATAAGAATTCAAAGCCTTCTTTAGTGAGTCTTCAAATCCACTGCCCTCAAAGCCCACCAGTACTACTTTTGAAATCATCATCTAGGAGTCTACCAATGTCTCTTTCTTGAGGCAAAGTAATATATTAATATATTCTGATGCTCCTGGTTCATGAAGGACCATAAAATAGTTTGTCTCTGGTCCATGTGCCTAAACAGTTTTATTCTACTACTCTGATGTCTTGATAAGATGGGGTGAGAAAATGGAATCTCAGGCCTTGATCCATGAGCATTATTCACTTAAGGGCAAAATATGACCCTGCCATAGGTGATCAATAACAAAATATTGCTATTGTTCATTTCTACTATACTATCACAAATAGCATATGGTTTTAACTACCTTTATAATATAAGCAATGGCTTAATTCTAATTGGTCCCCATTTTTTTCTGTTTCTCCTTGTAGCCAAAGGTTTGCATGTAGTCACCCACAGTTAGGGCCAATGCAGATTATCTTTGAGTAGACCAATATTCAATTGCCTACACAGGAATCAAACCAAATGCTTAACCACAAATATTATTTATACAGAAATAATATTTACCCACATGACTACTTTAAAAATAGAATATTTGAAGCACTTTGCTATGCATAGCACCTATACAAAAATACTCTAAGGTTGAGGAAAAAGACAATTGTATGAGAAAACTACATGGAGGTTAATTAATTACTGTGATCCATCATTATATTTAACTGTGAGATTCCTAATAGTCAAGGAAAAAATGTAAATATGATCAATTATGTAGTGGTTATTGTTTGATTAAAAATACCAATTCAAGGGGAAGCTGGGGGACTGTCAGGGGTGGGGGGAAAAATGGACACATATGTAATACCCTTTGTAATAAAAAATTAAAAAAATTAAAAATAAAAATACCAATTCATCTGTATACAGATTTTTTTTTTTTGCTTTTGCCTGAAATTAAATCATTAGAGGAATTTTTCCTGAACCCCTTTATATAAGAAACATTGAACCTGAGAGGCAATGTTCTCACAGAAGAATTTTTCCACTGACTATTTTTAAAGTATATCCTCAATAAAAGCTAGGTTTAATACTAAATTATAATTTTATTAAGACATTTCTACAAAGACATTAATAACAGCCAGGTAAGTGTGACCTAACTTGATTCAGAGTTCTTAGTTCATACTAGTCAATCATTTCTTTATATTTTTTTTCTTTCAACTATTAAGGGCATCAACCTTATACTTAAATCATTATGTTAATGTGAGAAGTTACTATTATCGGTTTGTCCATTTTCCCTTGGACTTACAAAACTTGTGCATATATCATCTCATTTTTCTTCATAACACAAAAACACAGTGACTTGCCTAAAAGCCACGGCTTTGATTGATGTAGAGTGCAGATTAGACTACAGGGTTGCCTCGCTTCCAGCCTGATGCTCTTTCCATTATATTCCTGCACAGATAAAATATATACTAGACAAATGTCCACATAACTTGGGAATAAAACATTCCCAATAAGATCACAGGCATAATGTATCTACCGAGTATTACTTATAATAAATTTTCTCTATTGCCAGAGGTCAAATACCTACAAGGTAGTTAACTTCCTTAGCTTTTAAGCCAAGAAATTATATAATTTTTCAAAACCTTAATGTTCAACATAGACCTATAAACAATGCGGCCAAGAGCTTTCAAAATGAATAAATATTCTGACAGAAAAGTGCTCAGAAAAGACAGAAAGGACCCAGGCATCCCGACTCAGTAGCTTCCTGCAGCACATTGGCTGTTTTCTGCCTTAGTATTATTTCAGGAAAACATATGAAAAGTGCCCATTTAATAAATGCAATTCCATGCCACCCCTCCACCCCCAGTCAAGATTCATTCTCTTATTTTAAGACCAAATGTTTACTCTGTAATCCTAGGAAGCAATACAGAAAGGAGGAGAAAAGCAAACGTTTAGCACACAGGGTATGGGAAGGATGTACACTCTCTTATCAGAGCCTAACAGACCCTAGGTTGAGGATGCTGTGGTCCATACCCTTTCTGTCCGCTGCCACTTTCTCAAACAAAGCAACAGTTCCCTCCCTCTGTGCACGCCTGGAGGCTCACTTGCCTTTTCTAACTAATGTCATGCATTTTTCTAGCTCTTGTAGATTAGAAAAGGTTCCCAAAAAATGCAGATAGGAAGTGTTCTGTCTGTAACAATATTTCTCTGCTGTGTCATGCTATGGCTGAAGGAAAAGGAAATAGAATTTAGATCAACCAAAGGTCTTGTATGCATGCATATAAGCATAACCAATGGACATAAGACACTGGGAGGTAGGGGAGGCCAGGGGATTGTCAAGGGCGGGGAGAAAAAAAGGAGACATATGTAATACTCTTTGTAATACTTCAAGCAATAAAATAAATAAATAAATAAATGTGTTCATACCAAGTAAATGCCAAGCACTTGTATAAGGTCCTTTCACCTAGATTTTCTGGTTTAATCCTCATAGAAAATCAAAAAAGTAAACATTATTGTTTCCATTCTGCAGATGTGAAAACTGTGGCAGAAATATTAACTAATATCAATACTTTCATAGAACTTAAGTCTATCTGACTTCTCCCATGTTTTCTCAGGACCACAGCCATCACTGTGTTGTAAAAGACTTCTCAATTCTCTAGGATTAATTCGCATTGAATGGAGTAAAAGAGCCCACATGTCAGTTAAGGTTTGGCCTTCAGTTTGCCCTGAACTGAGATCAAGGATGGAAGGAATGGCAACAGAAGCATTGCAATGGTTGGAACAAATCTTCAAGAGGAAATGAGTACAAGAGACCAAAGAGACGCTTACTTTCAAGGGCAGTGTCAGAGTCTTTTAGAGCCTAAACCCTATACAGCTGGAGGGGGGAGTGATTTAAGGAAAATAATACTAAATCACAAGTAAAAACTGAAGTATGGGATCTTGGAAGGGCCAGTGCCAGTAAGGAGCCCTGTAGCTCAAGCTTCTCTAGCTTCAAAGTAAATGTGTCTCTACTTACAGTATTTAGCAAACATAAAGTTTAGAACAAAGGGGGTCAGGAAGATGTGCACAGAGGTAATGTGATATGGGGTTATATGCTTCTGGAGTAAATGAGATTGTTCTGCTTCTAGCTTTCCACTTCAACGCACACGTGCGCATGCACACACACACACATACACACACACACACACAACTTAGCAAGAAATTAAACTCTGCCAAGCAAAAGGAATGAGCAGAAATGGCCAAAGTACCTCTTCTCGTTCTGGTGTCCAGTAACTATTCCTCAGTAACAAAGATATCTTCACTTGAGATAACCCTTCAATCACCCACCACCCAATATACAAAATGTCTCTAAAAATTACTGGCTTGTATAGAACTTTACACAAGATGACAAAAGAGAAATAGAATGTGTATACAATAATAAATAGGGAAGGATGAGTAGGGAAAAAGATTAGGCACACTTGGGGGAAAGAGCAGTATTTACATGAAGATGCCATTATGTTTATGTGTAATAATATCAAGCCATTCTACAGATCAATGTAAAAGTCATCTCTAAATATAAGGACTACTATCACAGTAATGGAGCCATTGATCTAAATCCATCAAAATGGCTGAAAATACCATCTCTGTTGATTTTCATTCCAATGCTTTCATCATATAGATAAAGCTAGTGTGTGGATGAAAAACCAGAGGGCCTTGGGAAAATAAAGGCAGACTTGGAAGTATCTACACTAATAAAAGACAAACACGCCAATTGACTGTACCTTCGCTATGCCTTAAGCCACGCCAATGAGCCATCAGAGCAACTATATGCAAAGTAACCCAATCAAGATGGCAGCCAGCAGCCACGGAGCTGGAGCAAGCAGGAGGCGTGGTTGCCCCAGTGACAGAGGAAGCCAAGCTTCCCGCTTGCCACAGCAAGCTCTGAGCTCCACTCAAGGCTACAAAGTTTCAATTATAGAAGGTAAATAAATCCCAGAATTAAAAAAAAAGACAAAAAGGAGAGGCTGGGAGCTTCTGCAGCCAGGGGGCTTGGTCAGCCTGAAAATGGCCCTCAGTCCCTCACCCAGACTGGCCAGGCACCCCAGTGGGGCCCCCCACACTGAAGGGGGTGTGACCAGCTGCAAGCACCCATCAGCCACTCACCCCGATCCAGGCTGATGGCTGCCAGCACAGCAGTTTTGGGGGGAGCCTCTCCCGCTTCCTCAGCAGCATTAAGGATGTTTTGACTGCAGCTTAGGTCTGCTCCTTACTTGTAAGTGGACATCCCCTGAGGGCTGCTGGGCTGCCAGAGGGATGTCTGACTGCCAGCATGGGCCCAATACCCCAGGGAGTGGGCCTAAGCCAGCAGATGGACATCCTCCGAGGGGTCCCAGACTGCGAGAGGGCATAGACCGGGCTGAGGGAACCCCCGAGTGCACAAATTTTTGTGCACCGGGCCTCTAGTTATGATATAACAAGGTATCCACGTTGTGACTATGACCCTTGGGATCAATTTTCCCATAAACATAACAGAATTGAGACAATCAAATGAGCATTGCTCTTTGAATGGTCACACCCTTATTTTAACAATGTTACCACATAAACATTTCTAGTATTACTCAGTGGGATTAGGTAGAGCGTCTGAGTGAGACACACTGTCGTGAGTAACCTCGCTGATAGCAAATCTTGGTCCTCTGGGGGAAGATTAGATTTTCTAAAACAGCTAAAAGTCATTCAGAGTCAGATCTCATGAATAGGGTGAGTGATCAAACTGCTAACAGCATTTGGGTCAAAAATGAAGTTTGACTATAAAGTGATGAAACTGATCATCTGATGTAACTGACAATGTGATTGTGAGTGCAATTCCATAGGAAGAGTTTAGAGGTAACTATTTGCTGGGTTACATTCTCTCTGACACTGTCGTTTCTAGTTTTCCCTGTTAGCAAATATCCATCTGAGATTATTAGTTATGTTGAGTGAGGGACAATGCTTGTCAAGACCTAGCTGATTAAGGCCTGTTTGCTTTATGCAAAGGGAAAAACAATCTCTTCCATATTCACAGACCTCACCCTAACACAACTTCATAAATATGTTGCAGATAACAAGAATGAACAAGAATAACTGGCGGAAAACTCACCCCCAAGTCTAAATGGATTATAAGAATGAAGAAGAGAAAGGTGACTAAATGTATCCATTATAGGAACTTTTTAGAACTTGTACTGGGCCATCTGCAAAGAATCATGCTAGATATGCACTTGGTACTTTAAATAGCATTTTACCTTTTGATATAAGCCTTGTTACATAGCATATATAATTTATCTATTTATTTTTAATAATCCTCACCCAAAAGACATGCTTAGAGAGAGGGGGAGAGAGAGAGAGAGAGAGAGAGAGAGAGAGAGAGAGAGAGAGAGATCGGTTGCTTTCTGTATGCACAGAATCCTCAACCCAGGCATGTACCCTGACCAGGAATCGAATTGACAATCTTTTGGTGCACAGGACAAAGCTCAACCAACTGAGCCACACCAGCTGGGCATAGCATATATAATTTAATACGCTGCCAAAACATTACAATAAATCTAAGCCATATGCATCATTATTCCCGTGTGTAATAGAGCTAAGGCTACTCAGAGCTACTGAGTAGCATGTTGAAGGTCTCATAGCACATAAGTGGCAGAACCAGTAAAGAAACCCCTGGCTGGCTAACTGAAAAGCCAATGCGCCTTATAGGACACTGTGATGCACAGGTTCTCTTACTGTGAGCTATTGCAGGTCAGCTACCTCATTCATTTATTCAACAAATATTCATTTGGCATAATTCTAGATGCTAGAGATACAGCAAGAACAGGACAAAGCCCTAATACTCATGGAATTTACCTATCAGTGGGAGAACAAAGGGAGTAATGAGATAAGCAAAGCAAATAGTGTATTACATAATCATAAGTACTATGTTGAAAAAATAAAGGGTGGGGGAGAGAGAGAGAGAGAGAGAGAGAGAGAGAGAGAGAGAGAGAGTCACTATTATATAGATCGAGAAGTTGGCATTTGAATAAAGCTTTGAAGGAGGTGACATAAAGCTATGAAGATACCTGAGGAAAGAGCAATGTAGGGAGAGAGAGAGGAAACAAGTATGTGTGGCTGGGTTCATGGTATGGGAGGCGACCAGAAGGGTCAGACTATGGATGGTATACACAACACAATTTGCTGGTGGAATAGATTTGAGATGAGAGAAAGTGAGGAATTCGATGATTTCGAATTTGTATTTGTTTCTTTCAAAACTGAGTTTGGATCACAGAACAACAGTCCCATAATATTTTCTATTTAAAAAATCCTGTGATCAAGTAAGTTTGGGAAATTGTAGATACTGTTGTATATCATCCTCTTGAATAGTAATAATACAATTAGCATCCTCTAGGCTCCTGGAATATTGATGTAAAAATAGATGAATGAATGGATGAATGAATGAACAAACAGAATTTTCTCAATTAATTTGACCACAGAACCCACTTTTTCTTGCACAGTGGGGTTGAGGAGGCACTTATATCTTGGAACTACTGCCCTGAAAAAGGACATAGGATAATACAAGAACACAAAAGATTATTTATGATCTTGAGCTGAAGTTTTTTTTCAAGATACCACTCTGAGTGCAGGAATCCCTCTCCAGTGGCAAAACACACAGTCTGAGGTTTCTGCAGGTGTAGTGGCATCTGTTAATATGGTGCTGTAGTTATGATCTGTGGGGCAAAGTCCTCAAGTGGGAACAAACTGTGAGTTGTTAACAAAGGAATTAGCACGTCTTCTCTACAAGCAAAGGTCAGGAGTTACAAGGTGTTAATAAGCAAACAGAATATGAGGAGCAGACCAAGAAAGCCCCTTTTTAACTTCTAAAACGCATTTGTGTTGTTTTTTTGGATCGGAAATTTCCATCACAGATATTCAAAACAGATTCCTTCTGTCACCCGGAGGAATTCCTGTATGCCTTTCTTCTCTCTGACTCCTCAGGAGCATTTTAGTATCACGGAAACTCCGAGATGAAAAAGACTTTTAAATTTCTACCCAGCATAAGAATCTCTTTTACAGTGTCCCCGAAAGACTCATCTAACCCCCATTTGAGCAGCTATGTGCTCTGTGAAGTAATCCATCCATTCCATTTGGGGGCTGTTCTAATTGTTAGAAGAATTTTCTTCATATTCAATATAGATTAACCGCCCTTCCTTAACTCTCACAATCAGTCTTAATGCTGTTCTCTGTAGCTAAATAGAATGAGCTTCCACCTTAAATCACTTTGACTATTTGGAAATAGCTATCACTTTCCATTGGTTCTTTTTGAAAAATTTATCTTTATTGTTGAAAGTATTACAGATGTCCCCCATCCACCTCCCCCACCTCCATTGGTTCTTAGGTGAAAGAAGATGTGCTTGAGGAGCTAATTCAAGCTCTCCATTACCTCCCTGGACCTACCCGGATTCCAGGATGCAGCATAACCTTTGGAAGGTAACACACATCTATTTGCTTGAAAAAAGTTCTCACAACCAAAAAGTTATTGAGAGGAACTTTCTCTTTTAGAAATATTCCAACTAATGAATGAAAAAGGAATGAGAGCAAGTAACCATTTTTGCAACCCCTACTGGAAAACAACACAACCTAGGTAATGCTTATTAGAGGCTGCTAATATTTTTTTAAAGAGAAATATAGCCCTAGCCAGGTGGCTCAGTTGGTTGGAGCATCGTCCCGTACACCAGAAGGTTGCTGGTTAGATTACTGGTCAGGTCACATACCTAGGTTGCAGGTTCCACTCTTGGTCAGGAAGCATATGGAAGGCAATCGATTTACATTTCCCTCCTCCCTCCTCTCTCTCTCTCTCTCTCTCTCTCTCTCTCTCTCTCCCTCTTCCTCTATCTGTGAAAAATCAATAGAAACATATCCTCAGGTGAGAATTAATTTTTTTTTAAAGAGAGAAATATAACCAGAAATGAAGTGTCTCCTGACTGAATAAACATTGCCTATGAAACATTCTTTTGGAAAAAATTTAAACCTAATCTAACCAGTTCCCAAGATCCAGTTACTAATTCATAGGAAATACAAAGGTCAGAGGGGGGAAAAACTTCACTACAAGAATTCAAGCCACAAAATCCATATTCTGAAAAAATCTATAGGACACATTATTAATAAGTAACATGGATCAAAAAAGAAAAGGACAAATGGAATGAAAAGGTAGATCAACCAATTACAGTGTATAGATTTATTTAGATAACAATTCAAAGAAACTCCAAAATAGTTTGTGAGACCTATATGGAAATTTGTATAATAACTGGTTATTTAATGATGTTAATAAGTTACTGTTAATTTTATAGGAGTGTTCATGGTATTCTAGTTATATTTTTTTAAATCCTTATATTTTAAAGATACATAGCAACATATTTATGGATGAAATGACATAATTTTGAAATTCCTTCCAAATAATCCAGTCAGGAGGATAACTGTGCAGCTGTGTGATGGGTATTTGAGAGAACATTATACTAGTCTTTCTGTTTTTGTATCTGTTTCAAATTACCCATGATTAGCAGCTTAGGGGAAAACACATTGTCTTCTACCAATCCCCATCCCATAAGTCTTACTAGTATTTCCTCTAGCAGAATGATTTTAATTATTTAATTGATTATTATTAATTATGTCATTTCTCCTGTGACATGGATTTTTGACTCTTCGCTATCACTGTTACACTCCTCTGGGAAAATCAAAGTCCCCCTTGACCACAGCCTCCCTAATGTAGTCTAAACACTACAGAGGGAATATTATCTCCCTTAATCAAAATACTATCATTCTCCTGAAAACCTGGACCACATCAGCTGGCTTGTTATTCACGTCAAATGTTTGACTCAGTCTAAGCTTACAGTCAACTATCAAGTTCCATTCCCACAAGATGCATTCCCACTTTATAAGGATGTCCTCTTAGAAATCTTTGATAAAATTTGTTTATCAGAACATGGCTAAGAACAGAGCATAGGGAATCAATAGAGGAAACCACCTGGTACTGATTGAATAATCAATGTACTTTGTTTTGGATTAGTCAGCCAGTTATAAAACTTATTTAACTTTATTTTCACCCAGCCCGCATATCTCTATCTGTTCGAAATAAATTATGTGCTAAAGATTGTTAATGTTTGCTAGAAACAAGAGACAGCTTCCTATCTATCAAACTAGTAACACAACAAAAAATCAAATGAGGTTATTTTAGATGACTTATTCCTAGAGGAAACCATCTGCTTCCTGGTGATTACCATTTTCTTTTCCTAGTGTGCGTAAGACATTTATTTCACAGACTAGTCTAGAATCTTGCCAGAGAAACATGCCTAGATTATAGTTCTGTATTGTCAGGAATCTACCTTTTTCTCTCTTTTATGTTTATATTTTTAAACTGAATTTATTGGGGCAATATTGGTTAATAAGATTACATAGGTTTCAAGTGTACATTTCTATGATATGTGATCTGTATATTGCACTGTGTAGCCACCACCCAAAGTTAAATCTTCCATCACCATATATTTGACCCCCTTTACTCTTTACCACTCCCTCCCAACCCTTTCCCCTCTGGTAATCACTATACTGTTGTCTGTGTCTATGAGTTTTTGTTCATTTGTTTTTCTTGTTTGTTCATTTGTTGCTTTCAGTTTTATACCCACATGAGTGGAATCATATGGTTCTTAACTTTTTCTGACTGACATTTCACTTAGCATGATATTCTCAAGGTCCATTCATTGTCACAAATGTTGCAAATGTTGCACTCATGCCTATCTCCTGCCCAATAAAGTATCAAAACTTCTGAAATGATTCTAAAATCACATTTTCATATTTCATCACCCTAAGATATAATTTTACTATCCCTGAAAACTTTCCTCCACGGAGAGTTTGCAGCCTGGTTGATTTAAACCTACATATAATATTTATCCACAAGGTGTAATTATTGTAAATGCAATTCATAATATGGGGCTTTAGAAATGGCAGAAAGGAGTCAATGTGGACTGACGTACAGAGGACGAACTTTGTAGGGAGGTGAGACTGAGAAGAATGTTGAGAAATGTTTAGAAGATATAAAATGCGAATTGACTGATTTCCTTTTTCGATTGTCGTCTGTCCCCATTTTTCAGTTCTTGCTCCATATATAGATTTTTAAAGCACTTTATTGTTCATAGCATCTTAGAATTTTTCATATAACAATTGTTATTTCATCCCTTATTATTCTACCTCTCCCCCCAGGCAAACAGTGCCCAGGGCCTCTTCTGGAGATAAGAGTTCTGGGAGTCAGGTGTAGGTAGAGAGGCTGCCGGGCCAGCATGTAGCTGTGCAGTACACCTTCTGGGCTAAAGCGGTTTAGGAACTAAGGGCCAGGCCAATGTGGAAAATGCAAAGGAGGAGGACAAACACAAGAAATGATCCCAAACGAAAGGTGTACACCAGTGCCAGGCATGACCTAGAAAGCAGGTTTGAGTGGCACAGACATGGGAGAGTTCTTGAGAGAACAGTAAATACCAAAGGAAGAAAGCTTGTTCTATAAGCAAGAGAGAGTGTTAGAGTCACCTTAAAACTGACTTGAACAGTCCTTACACCATTCTTCAGGGTATAAATGATGTTTCTAACATTTAGCATCTTAAAGTCTTTAAAAAAGGAATGGTCATTTATAAAATCTACTACCAGAATATTATGAATTTGCTTGAATAATAGTCTTGCTGAAATAGTAAAATTACACTGGTAGCTCAGTCAGTCAGCATACATTTCCTGTAACCTACAATGTATAAGAAATAGCAATGCACCTTTGATTAAAAAAACCATACAGGAAAAACAATATGATAAGAATATTTAAGATACAATCCTGAGAAGCAGATGAGATATGAATACTGAAATATTTGACTAATGATATGAGGCTGCACATAATGGTAGAATGAGTGATGTGAACAGTATGTTACAAGTGTTCAGAGAAGGGAGAGAATTCGAAATCGGAATAATTAGATGAGGCTCACAAACCCAGTCTCAAAGATTCTGATCGGAGGAAATTGGGTAGAAAGAGCATTTCTCTAAATTCCTTACAGGCAATGTGACCACAGATGTCTCCTTCTAGAACATACTTGACGAGCCAGATTGAATTCTACACAATCCCTTCTTCATTTTGCATGCCAACAGTTGCTGTTTCCTTTATGTCCCACAGCCAAAATTGGGAGATGTTGAATGAGTGGCTTCAGAGTTACAGATGCCTTTGGGAACATTTTGTAAATGAAGGAAAAAACATGATCACCCCGAGGCTCCACAATGGTAATCACTACTAACTACAATGTTTTCCATCTGTCCTTTGGGGATCTCTTTCAACCTAAAGAAAGCAAACTTCCAAAGCTAAGGTTATAATAAACCCTTTTGTAGTGGACTACACAAAATGAAAGGGCTGTCCAATGGCTTCGTATTTGCTTTTGTTTGTAAGTCACAGAACAGCTGCTTTCTGGCTTGTTAATAAGTTTCAGTGGGTGTCTTCTGCCTTTTACAGTCCATCAGCGTTTCTGGGAAAACATTAGAGTAAATCATGTAGGCAAGAGCCTGGAGTTATATATGCTTTGGCGTTCATTACCTACATTACAGTTAATGGGGACAATAGATGCCAAAAAGCCACACAGTTTGTTTACTTCATTCTGGAGACTCTTCTCCCAGTGGAACATAGTGGAATTTTACCTTAGTAAAGGTTGGGACAACTTTCAGGATTAGTTACTGTCATATTTAGGATTGAATAGGCAACCATTTAGGAACAAGAAGTGATATATCATGATTTACAAGGACTCTTAATTGACTTTTAAGTCAATAATGCAGTAGGCTGTCTTCCCAAAGAGTGCTTCAGTAAGACACATTTTTAAACCCAAAGTAAGTTGGAAAAGGTCATGAAACTTGAGAATCTATGAAAATCTCCTCGGAATTAATGTTAACCACTTGGGATTTCTTGTAAAACTCTTTGAGTTCCAATGACAAGATCAAAATATGTGTGAATTTCCAGTTTTGCACATGAAATATTATTATAATCCCTTAAAGCAACACCAAGTAAAAAAGTGCATTTTATGTCAAGTAAGATACTTGTTTGAGCAGAAGCTTAGAAAAAGCTCTACTACAACAAAGGCTAAAACAGAATCAAGTCTGCTGTTTCTCTTTTTTATTTATTTATTTATTTATTTATTTATTTATTTATTTATTCATTCATTCATTCATAGGCAATTATTAAATAATTATGTGAGTTTTCTGAGATAAACAATGTTTCTTCCTCTCCAGAAACTTACAACATAGTCAGAGACAAAATATGAACTGCGACAAATACAAAACAAAAGAAATAAATGCTAAAATAGAAGTACAGGTGAAGTATTTTCTAAGTACATAGAAAAAAATAATAATAAATGAGTACTTGCCGTGAACTAGGCCTGTGCCGGGTACTATTACATATATTACTTTAAATGTTCCCCACAACTCAGTGATCTGCGTATTATTTCGCACATTTTACAGATGACAAATCTGAAGCTCATAAGGGATGGGTAATTTCCTCAAGGTCACGCAGCTAGCAAGTGGTCGGACTGCAATGTAAACACAGCAATGCTTTACTCCAAAGCTTGCACTTACAGTGCTATACATGGCAGGCGAGCAGAGTTCTCAAAG
>NW_006287806.1:830777-833676 GCF_000327345.1 Myotis davidii
CAACCTGATTATATACAATCAGATGGTGATGGCAACCCAAGTTGCATTAGGAAAGCAGCAGAAGCCCCAAAGAGGTAATTTGGGTACTGCTTTAATCGTATATTCAACAAATATATGAGTATCTGAGTTCGGTTTGTTTGTTCAATATGTTTTTATTGATTTGAGAAAGAGAGAAAGAGATACATTGACGAGAGAGAAACATTGATTGGCTGCCTCCTGCATGGCCCCTACCGGGGATGGAGTCCACAACCTTGGCATGTGCCCTGACTGGGAATCAAACCAGTGACCTCTTGGTGCATGGGACGATGCCCAATTCACTAAGCCACACCGGTCAGGCCTGAGTTCAGATTTGAACATTTGAGATTGAGGTGTTTGAGAGACATATACATGGACTTAAAGAGAAGCTGGATTTGCAGGTCTGTACGGCATCTGAAATGTCTCAATTGGAAATATTGGTGGGGGGAGGCATATACAGCATAACTGAGGCCACAGATATAAATAAGGTTATCTCCAGAGAGACTGTAGAATCTAAAGAGGCCTTGGAGCCAATATTTAATAAAAATGACATTTTCATTACTTTGTGCAGTGCTGTCAAATGCTGATGTTAAACTGTTGGCAATGCTGTGGGAATGGGCTCAGAGAGGACTTCATGGAGACTTGCATGAGATGTTGGTACCAAGCTCTGAAGGATGCATATTACTGCCCTCACTTGTGAAGGCAGGCTGGGCAACTCACTCCTGAGGAAAGCATGAGCAAAGACACAGCAGCGTAAAATGAAATGGTCTGTTTGGAGAATAGCAAGCCAATCTTTTATTGCAGAGTGTAAGGACTAGCAGGGGGGAAAGGCCACAGAGAGCCCAAGACCAAGTATAGACTCGCCCAGGCCGAAAACCGACTTCTGCACATGGGCCACGAAGATTCAATTGCACTGTACGTGCGCACCCGCACGTGGTATTTTGTGGACGAGCCACACTCAAGGGGCCAAAGAGCCGCAGGTGGCTTGCGAGCCGCAGTTTGCTGACCACGGCAAAAAAAGTTAATCTATACACAATGGGGATTTGTTGAAGATTTTTAAAAAAAATAATATCCATACTTATATTTCAGGGAAAGAATTCTGATATAATTGAGAGGAACTGACTGAAAATAACATTGAGGTTTTTATCCCTATGTGATGAGATGATATATCAAGAGATGAAACTAAGTTTCCTGTATTTTCCTAGTTCTTTTCAATTTCCCTTCTACCCAATTCATACAGTGCCTCTCCCTGCTTTGGGGAACAGTGAAAGATTCAAATCATAGCTTTTGAATTTTAAAAACAATTTGAGTTACAGAAATATGGGATGTTGAGCTTCCAAAGCCTCAATCCTGAAAAACTTGAAACTTTAAAAGTTTATGCCCCAAACAGTAGATCTGGAATAAGAGCCAGTCTTCCTACCCCAAACTAAAGATCCCACAATCTGGGGGAGCAAGTCAGCAGGGAAGCAAGAGAGTGAGTTGATAATGGGTCCCAGAGGCATGGCCCTGAGCAATACTTTCCACTAGATGAAATTTGATGGTTTAGGGCCGTGGTCGGCAAACTGCAGCTCGCAAGCCACCTGCGGTCTTTGGCCCCTTGAGTGTGGCTCTTCCACAAAATACCACGTGCGGGCGCGCACGTACAGTGTGATTGAAACGTCGTGGCCCACGTGCAGAAGTCGGTTTTCGGCCTGGGCGAGTCTATTTTTAAGTATTGTTGATATTTGGCTCTGTTGACTAATGAGTTTGCCGACCACTGGTTTAGGGAGATGAAACTCCAGAAAAGTTTGAAGAATAGAAGAGCAGAAATGTCCAGTGTGTCCATTTCTGGGATGTCTGTCTTTCCATGTACTCTCCCCCTAGCAGGATATAAGAGCAGAAAATTGAGATGGCTACATTCAGAGTCTAGAAAATATGTTTCCATCAGCCTCAAAGTTCCCCCATTTTTCTAAAAGCTATGGGGAGGGGCCATGTGTTGTCCAGGTTTTCAAGAAGAAAAGGAAAGTAACAAGATGAAAAATTCCACGTAATAAGAATGAGAAAGACTTTACAGTGATCTTCATGGACCAAGGCATGACAGGAATGGAGACATATCAACATGGATAAATGATGATACTGAAAAACAGATGACTCACCAAAAATAAAAAAATAAAAATTTAGGAGAGAGATAGGGATTTTGCAATGACTGAGATTATTGTATTGCTGAGGTTATTCCTACAACCCATCTAATTAGGACCAGAGATCATAATTTTAGTTCAAATGTAGGAAAAATAATGACTCACCAAAGTTTATAAACTCAGAACTTTTACCGACTACATCTCTGTCTCAAATATCCAAACCAGGGCCCAGAATATTAAACAACACTCATAAATTTTTACAACTCATACAACACATGTATTTGAAAAATACAAGAATGCAGAAAAAATTAGAAAGGAACCATAATTCCCTTATTCACATATAGCCACTATCAACATTTTGTTATATTTCATTCTAGTCCATTACTTTTCATAAAACAGATACTATAGAAAATATTTTGCATTTTAACATTATATTGTCAACATCTTCCTAGGATGTTAAATCCTATATAATAAAAGCCTAATATGCTAAGTGTCCAGTTGGCCGGTCAGCCGTTCAACCAATCAAAGTGTAATATGCTAATTATATGGTAAGGCTGCTCAACAGCTCACTATGATGTGCACTGACCACCAGGAGGCAGGCAGTTGACCTGTCGACCAGTTGCTATGATGTGCACTGACCACCAGGGGGCAGATGCTCCAATCAGTAGGTTAGCTTGCTACTGGGGTCCAGCTGATTGGGACTGAGCAAGATGGGCCAGACACGCCCTGGAGCCCTCCTGTGGTCCCTCCCCAGCTGGCCAACCAGC
>NW_006287806.1:833943-838766 GCF_000327345.1 Myotis davidii
CTAGAGACAGAACCCGGAGAACCTGCCTAGAGAACCTGGCCACAGAACCTAGAGACAGAGCCTAGCGAGAGAACATGGCAAAAGATCCTGGACAAACCTGGCGACCAAACCTGGCTGGAGAACCTGGAGAACCTAGCAAGAGAACATGGCAAGAGAACCTGGACAGAACTTGGCTGGAGATCCTGGCTAGATATCCTGGCTAGGCTGCTGATCAACTGAACACTGTCTCCGTGTCATTCCTTCTTCGCTGACTCCGTCCACACCTTTGGGGACCCCTGGGCCTGCTGGGGTTGGACCCAGGCACTAACACATGAACCTGTAAATATTTTCAACCAATGTCCCCTGTGAAGCAGTTTTAGCACTAGGCCAATTCTGAATTAAGGGGAAATAAAGAGAAGACTTTGGAGACACGGTCTTTTAGGGAGTCGCCAGACAGGTCAGAACAAATAATCAGTTACAGTTCTTCTGAGTAACGTCTGTTCTGCTCCCTCAAGTATTCAAAATGTGGGCTGTATTTCCACAGCTACTGCTCAGCTGGGGAGCAATGAATGGGGCTAGGGGTAAGTGAAAAATCCACCATGTTTATTGTCCTTAAAATCCACTGTTTTTTGGTGTGTGTTTTCATCTGCCATAATTTTTTATAATTATTTCTTTTATTGATTTTTAGGGAAAATGGGAGAGAAAGAGAGAGAGAGAGACAATGATGTGAGAGAGACACATTGATTGGCTGTCAGTACACACGCCCTGACTGGGGATCAAGCCCACACCTGGGTATGTGCCCTGACCGGGATTAGAACCTGTGAACGGAACAATGCTCCAACCAACTGAGCCACACAGGCCAGGGCCCACCATTTTTCTTAAATCAGTGTTCACTATATTGTTGCAAATGTTGGTAAATTTCCACGGCTCTGTAAAAGTTGTTTCTGACAATTTTTGCCCATTTATTCCATGTCTTTTATAGAGGAGCAGAATCAGCTGCTCATCTTGCGATATTTGCTTATACTACTCCATCTTTTTGTATTAATACAGCATTTTTTGTAATAGCCAGCTCAAAACAACTTTTTCCTAGTTTAATTGCATGACATGTTGTGTTTGCATGATGGCAGGGGGGAGCGAATCTTTAAAACAAGGGCATAAAATATGAAGCTGCCCTTGTTTGAACATTATGTTACTATTAATGATGTCCTCTATATATCAGATAAAATGCTTTAGAGTGAAATATGAAAGATATACTGCACAGTATAGTTCAAGGAATTTCCTGATCATCACCATTATCTTTATACAGATAATTTAGAAAATACCTGTCTAATCCAATATAAAATAGGTAAAACAGATTAATTATATCTAAGATTTAACAGTATAAGCCAGATAAGGCCATGTCTGTGATGAAAAACACTGCCATAAAAATGAAGTTTAAACCAAAATATTAATGTAAAATAATAATAATGATGCTAGTGAGACAAGAAATTTTCCAGAAATAGCTGTTGGCCAGATGTAGGGGAAAGGAAGGGGAGACAATGATAGACATTCTCCAATTCAAAAATAATCACTTCACTTGTTGTAAGATTAGCAAGTATCAAGGACATTAATCAAACATGTACCTTTAAAAATATGAAATGTGCATTACCTTCAATCGGCTCTCATGTGAAATACAATAGTAAAAAATGTCTATTTAGTAAAGTGCTATGGTGAAAGGATTTATTCATTTTTTCTTACCATTTCAAAAAAACTTCCTGGACTTACTGACTTCTTTTGGTGACAGAATATAAAGAACTTAGGAAGTCAGCAGGCTGTTTGCTGAAGAGGAGTGAAATATTTCAGATGAAGATGATAACTCGGTAGAATTGACACTGAATTTGCAGGAGGAAAGAGGGGAGATGGACGACAAAACCACTGGAGAAGCAGGACCTCCAAAGCACTGAATGAAGGACAACTCTGTGATATAAGTTCCCAAATTATCACAACCTTGAGAGTTTGAGAATTCAAAACAGACTCTAAATGCCAAATTTGTTCACAATATTTGCTTATTAAAAATTATATATAATGCTTCCTTCTTTTTGTTTTTGTACATCACTGCTATAACTACTTACCTGTATGTTTCAATTCTGAGATAAATAAAATTTATGCCTACTATGAAAAAGTATTAACTCCGACTGCTATAACAAAATACCACAGTGTTGGTGGCTTAAACAACAGAAAATTATTTTCTTACGTTGGGGCTAGAAGTCCATGATGAAGGCACTAACATGGTTGGATTCTAATAAGAGCTTTTTTACTGGCTTATGGACAGCCTTGTCAATGTGTCCTCACATAGCAGGAAAGGGAAGGAAAAGGGGAGAGAGAGACTACATGCAAGCTCTCTGGTGTCTCTTTTTATAAGGGCACTAATCCCTTATTAGTGCCCCACCCTCATGATATCATCTAAACCTAATGATCACTCAAAGGCCCTATCTCAAAATACCATCACACTGGGGATTAAGGGTTCAATATATGAATTTTGAGAGTACATAATGATAGCCAGCCATATGCACTATACTGCCAAACTGGTTATTAAAAAAAATGAACCACTTTCTTACACCTTACACCAAATAGCTGTTGCCTTTAAAACCCCTCCTCAGCCCCCACCTTAGGTTCTGCCTTCACAGTTCACCCAGATTAGGTTCTGATTTGTCGGTTTCTATGCCAGTCAGTGTCAAAAGCTCTTCCTCCTAAGCAGCCATTGGCTCCTCTGGGAAATCCAGAATGACCCTGCTTTCACGTTGGCACCAGCCCTTCAGTCATGCCCTCAGTCCACTACTGGGTATATCTCTGGCCGCTCTGAGAAGCAGCACCTCAAGTCTGTGCTGGTGGCAATTTTGAATTCTCATCCCTGACCTAACCTTCTTACAGTGCAATCTCCATGAAGGCAAGCATTTGTCTTGCTCGTTCTTAGTTCACTCATAGACTTTACCTGTGTCTATGCATCTGTGCTAGCATCACATGGTGACCTGTCAAACGGTCATTTTGGTCATCACGGTCACTGCCTTTTTTATAATATAGATGTGTGTGTGTGTGTGTGTGTGTGTGTGTGTGTGTGTGTGTGCGTAGCTTCATGTCAGCTTAATTTAAAGATAAAGTTAAGACAGACAGTTGTTAATTAAGTGAAACACAAGAATATCAAAGTCTTAAGAGATTATATGTATTGTCATCTGAGGAAATTCTTCTCTGAGAAGTAGGTAACAGCAAAAATCAAGTTTTCTGACATGGCTAGAGAAGGAATTGTCAGTGAAGCCATTCAAATAGTGCTCCTCTGAGCAGGTTTACTGATCCATCTATTATCAGCTGGACTGTATTGAGAGGTTTATTGAAGCATTGTGATTTCTTCAGATGGCAATTTTAATGAGCCAGCCATTTCATTTTTATTTTAATTCAGTGGCTTAATTCACTTACTAATTATTCTAGTATAATGATCATTGAAAAGCCAAAGGATTCTGTGATCTACAAAGCTTTTGACATATGCCTACTTTTTCATCATCGAAATTTCTCTTACTTCCAACTTGGGTGCTGCCAAAAACATCTTTTAAGAACAGAATTATAAATATAAAACTAATTAGGTCAAGATTATCATTCTCAATATCGCAGGGTGATAGTCTCATTTTGTAACTAAAATTTATTTGGTAAAGATTAAATATCTACAGACTTTGTTAACCCTGAGGTTGAAATGCTTAATTCAAAGAAACTTTGATCCCTTAATTATTCCCATCATAATGTACGTTGAAGGAAATTATACTTATCATTATCCAAAAAAATTAATCTAGTTAAACTACTGATGTGAATCCTGATTATGATAGGTTTGAAGAAATTATTTTTCTGGGTTTATTAAATGTCTATCTCTAAAAACAAATGAGCCCAGCCAGTGTTGATCAGTGGTTGAACTGTCAACCATGAACCAAGAGGTCACAGTTTGATTTCCGGTCAGGGCACATGCCTAGGTTTCTGGCTCAATCTCCAGAAAGGGGTTTGCAGGAGGCAGCCAATCAATGATTCTCTCTCATCATTGATGATTCTATCTCTCTCTCCCCTCCCTTCTCTCTGAAATCAATAAAAACGTATTTAAAAATAAAAACAAATGAATTGATTAGTAAGTATGTGGAAAGCAAATATTTCTAAAGATGGTTTCATACTAGGGAGGGCTGTACTCTCAAGGATTACTTAATTTGGAAAGAGGCATGAAGACCTGGCTAATGCCTCTAGTAAGATAGATTTCATTTGTGGAAAGTCATTGTGTAATAGTCCAGAGGTTCTAGGGTTCTTTGACACATAAATAGACTAGAGGCCCAGTACTCGGATTCTTGCACATTGGAAGTAAATTAATTAGAAGGTGGCCGGCAGGGTGGGACTGGGCAAGACAGGCTGGACACACCCTGGAACCAACCTCCCATGGGCCCTCTCCGGCCGGCCACACCTGAGGCAGCACCGGGGCTCTAAGGGTGTCTGCAGAGTGAGTGGAGTTCCTCTGGCAGGTGGGGTCCCTCGGGCTGCCCTGCAGGGATCAGGCCGCAAAGGGCTCTCTGACATCCCCCAAGGAGTCCTGGGAGAATGAGAGAGCACTCTGCAAAGTTGCTGTCACTCCACAGCTCCTGTGTTGAGCGTCTGACCCCTAGTGGTCAGTGAGCATCATAGCTACCAGCTGGTTGGCCAGTCAGCCAGTCAGCTAATCGCTTAGTCTTTTATATATATACTAGAGGCCCGGTGCACAAAAATTTGTGCACTCGGCGGGGAGGGGGGTCCCTCACCCTGGCCTGTGCCCTCTCGCACAGGCCTGGGACCCCTCGGGAGATAAC
>NW_006287806.1:839777-852661 GCF_000327345.1 Myotis davidii
TGAAAGCAGGTTTCTGGGGTTTTGTTTAGCTTCTATATTTGTTACAATGTTTCAAACTTCAGGCTCAGAGGTCTGCAAGGCAGGCGGGGAACATTGGTTTCCTCCGTCACTGAAGCAAGCAAGCCTCATGTTAGTTTCAAGCTGCCTGGCTGCCGGCCGCCATCTTGGCTGGCAGTTAATTTGCATATCTCCCTCATTAGCCAATGGGAAGGGTAGCGGTCGTACGCCAATTACCATGTTTGTCTTTTATTAGAGGCCCAGCACATGATTAAATCATGAGGGGTTAGGATCCCTAAGCCTAGCTGCAATCACGGCCATGTCTGCCACCCAGCATCGCTTCTCCACCTCCATGGCCCCTGCCCCATGAACCACCACGCTCAAAGCCCCCGGCCAGCAAGGCTTCTTAGCCTCAGCCACCCAAGCCCCGGGACACTCCCCCATCACCCCCGAAGCTCCACACCAACAGCCCCCTCCCTGTAAGGCTCCTCGGCCTCAGTGTGTGTGTGTGTGTGTGTGTGTGTGTGTGTGTGTTAATATTATTATTAAAACCATTGCCCTCTCTACTTCTTGTCCAAAATTGAATAGCTAAAGAAGAGAAATGCTGATGACTCTATATTTCCCCCACTCTCATACATAGTATTAAAATTTTTCAATTATCCTTAGGACACCTGGATTTTGTATAAGGGAAATATCTTAGTTCAGTTCAAATTTCAGACTAAATAACACCATGAAAACAATCCTGCTGTCAACATCTCTATTCTGATCCAACATTTCACAGTTCTTCCAAAGTCATGTTTCTGTACCTCAATGGAATAATATGGGTGGGAATCAATCCTCTTTATTATTATATGGGTAGGAAGAACATTGTCCTCATAGCATTGTGCTTCTACGTGTACCATAAAGCCAGAGAACTGAACCTAGCATTCTAAATAAACTAAACAAATAGCACATAGACAAAATCTTGTCTACTTAATAGTTCAGTTGGGTGGAATACCTAAAATTCTGTTTTGGGGGCTAAGCCTCAAAAAGTGTCTCTTTAAGCTAGGGGTGGAGGATATCCGGCCAAGGGCCATATGAGGCCCACAAAATCATTTGGTCTGGCCCTGCCAAGGCATTAGGGGTGAGTTAATTAAATGTTTGACCAAATATAGCAGGCTAATTTTTAAGCTGATAATTTTCTATGACCCTTGAATGATGTTACAAATATCCAAATGGCCCTTGGCAGAGAAAGGGTTCCCCACCCCTGCTAGTAAGCCCTGGTTGGGTAGCTCAGTTGGTTAGAGCATCATCCCAATACAGTAAGTTTGCAGGTTTGATCTCCTGTCAGAGCACATACAAGAATCAACCAATGAATGTATAAACAACAAATCTCTCTCTCTCTCTCTCTCTCTCTCTCTCTCCCTCTCTCTAAAATAAATTTAAATTTTTAGGGTCTCTTTAAGACCTCAATTAGACAATGAGTTAGTGCAACCTGAACAAATTCATTAGAAGACAATTCCAATATTCACAGATTTTCTCTTCCTATCCCATCACTTAAATCACCTCACACATTATATCCATACACATTTTAGATGACCATAAAGGGTTGTCTAGCTCTGAGTTTGGCTTATTGATAAGTACCTAAAGCAATCTGACTTTTCTTTGTAAATATATGGAGCCATCACTAATTCCTCTGTCTCTCACAGGGTGGGGCAAAAGTAGGTTTATAGATGTGAGTATGCAAAACAGTTTATTCTTGTAATGTTATTTATTATTTATGGTATTACTTTCCATACAAACAACTGTAAACCTACTTTTGCCTCACCCTGTATATCTAACTTAGAATCTACTTTCTCAAAATTCTATCTGCTACATCACATCAAATTTCCTGAGTGTCAGATTCTTGAGTTAACAAACAGTTGTTATGTTCTAACTATTAACATCTCTCAGCATAAGATGCTACAATAAACTCACAGGACTTTCCTTTCTCTTTCAATTTTTCATGCTAAAATGAATTATTCCAAGAAACCTAAATCCTTATCCTAATTATATTATAAATCCTGGTCTAATTAACCATTATCCTCTAAAATAGGTAAACAGTGACTTTAATCAGGATTAATAAGCATGAGAGAATACATTTCTACAATAGATGATGAATATCACATTGTATGTGGGGAAATTAGTAATTTCCGATACAGAGGCCTACAGGGAACATTTGGAATGTTGAGAGGTCTACATTAAACAGATGACTCAGACTCCTGGCTTGCAACATGTCAGTTCAATCTGATCCAACAAATTTTTGTTCACTTGGTCTGCATGACATAAATAACCACATGCTGGTACCAACCTTGTCATTACTACATGAGAACGTGAGTCCCCAATGGAAACTATAACTTGATTATTATCAACTACACTATAAATGAGATTAGATTTCTTCTAAATTTTCAGAATACTTATTAGGTAGTACAGAATATCAAAATGGAGAGAAAAGGTCCTAGATTTAAGATCCCGAGAAACCTTGCTCCTTTTGTGCAATGCCTCTCTTGATTAGCATAGCAAAAGAAATGCAGTGAGATATACAAAATATAGTAAATTGACTAATTTGTTCTTTGTGTAGTACTTAGTCAATCCCTAAATTTCCTGTAGCAATTAACAAAATGTAAGTATAAAAGAAAGAGATGGAGGAAGGAAAGAAGGAACTAAAATCATATTTAATATTAAACTTTAATTCTATTGTGTATCTGTTCACATTCTTTAATATAGTCCCTGACTAAAGAATTAATAAATATAATTTTATCAAATGTTAAAACTTGTGATGAAATAATTTTATCTGTGCTGGCTAAGATTACAGTTGGAAAATTAAGCCAATAATTATAATACTCTTGACATTTTTCTAAAGAGAGTTATAATAAATTGCTGAGTGATAAAATAAAAGTAATTCTGTTCATGACTGGATTTTTATTATCTGAAAAGAATTTCAAAATTGTCAGTTATTGTTCCTCTAACTATTTTGGACTGAAGATGATCTAATGTGAAAGTTAGACTTTATTTAAGAACCAAATGAGTCAGAATCTGTGATTAAAGCTTCAGCAACTACTAATTGAGACTGAACCTTCCCAATAAAAAAATTTCATCTCAAGCTTTTAAAATGATTTTGCATATGGTCTATAATCCATACATAGAATTGTTTTATTCATTATAATGTAAAAAAATTGTGAGATGAAGACTAGATGCTATGAACACTAGAAATTTTACTCATAAATTGTAGCAAAATTCTCTTTTATCCTTATGGTCCAAAATTGTCATATAAAATTAAATTCTACTTAAATATTGAAAATAATCATTCACACTACTTTAGTTCATTTAGTAATGATAAGATACTTGGAATCACTGACTTCTTTTTTTATGTTTTTATTGACTTTAGTGAAAGAAGAAAAGAGAAAGGGAGAGAGAGAGAAACATTGATTGACTGCCTCCTGCAGGCCCCTTACTGGGGATTTAGCCTGCAACCAGGGCATGTTCCCTGACTGGGAATGGAACTGGAGACCTTTTGGTGCATAGGATGATGCTCAGCCAATTGAACCACACTGACCAGGGTTGGAATCATTCACTGCTAGTTATGAATATCCACACCTCTGAATTTGAAGTGAAAGAATGAAAAAAGGCACACAATGTTAAATCTTATGCCAATTGAATTATATTATTTTCTGATTTTTTTCCATAATAGATGAATATGATAAAGAAGGCAGAGATATATACCTCCTGTAGAGACAATTATGAGGCTCAGTTAATTGCATGTTTAAGTTAACTTATTAAAGGTTACTCTGGCTTCTATTGTGTCAGCATATTCCTCAAAGCAGAGAGCCTGTGGCATGAAGGTTCCTCCAGTTTTCAATAGCTTCCTATTGCTAATCATCTTCATCTCCATTTTAGTTCACTCACCACTCCACAGGCACACCCTAGACTTGTTATCTCCTGGAACTCCCAAGCCCTGAAATATATTGAAATACCACATTCTCTATACAGGTGTGGGCAAAATGTCCACTTCATACTGATAAATGCCTATATTAAGAAAAAAACAACGAGCTCAAATAAATAACCTAACTTTATATATCAAGAAACTAGAGCCCTAGGTGGTTTGGCTCAGTGGATAGAGTGCCTGAGGACTGAAGGGTCCTGGGTTCGATTCCGGTCAAGGGCACATGCCCAGGTTGTGGGCTCAATCTCCAGTAGGGGGCGTGCAGATGGCAGCTGATTGATGGTTCTCTTTCATTGATGTTTCTATCTCTCTCTACCTCTCCTTTCCTTTCTGAAATAAATAAAAATATATTTTAAAAAAGAAACTAGAAAAAGAAGAACAAACTAAGCCTAAAGTTAATAGAAGGAAGAAAATAACAAAGATCAGAGTGGAAATAAATGAAATCATAACTAAAAAGACAAAAGAAAAGATCAATGAAACTAAGAGCTGTTTTTTTTTAAAAAAAAATAGACAAACCTTTCTACAGATTCACCAAAAAAAAGAAGAGCGAAGACTCAAATAAAATCAGAAATGAAAGAAGTGATGTTATAACTGATACTACAGAAATACAAATGAAATAAGAGACTACTATGAACAATCATACACCAAGAGCTTGTACAATCTAGAAAGAAATGGATAAATTCTTAGAAACATATAACTTACCAAGATTGAATCAGGAAGAAATAGAAAATATGAACAGATAAATTACTAGTACTGATACTGATCGATAATCAAAAAAGTCCCAACAAACAAAAGTCCAGGATCAGATGGCTTCAGTGGTGAATTCTACCAAAAAATTAATAAAAAAAACCCCAAAAAACAGCATTAATCCTTCTCAAACTCTTCCAACAAAATAGAAGAGGGAATATTTCTAAACTAATTTTACAAAGCCAAAATTACCCTGATATAAAAATCACATAAAGATCCCACAAGAAAAGAAAATTACAGGCCAATATCTCTGAGTAACATAGAAGCAAAAATTCTCAACAAAATATTAGCAAACTAAATTCAACAACACATTAAATATACCACACACCATAATCAAGTGGTATTTATTCCAGGGACACAAGGATCAGTCAACATCTGCAAGTCAATGTGATTCACCACATTACCAAAATTAAGGTTGAAATTTATATGGTCATCTCAATAGATGCAGAAAAAGCATTTGAAAAATTCAATATCTATACATGATAAAAACTCTCAACAAAGTAGCTATAGAGAAACATACCTCAACATAATAAAGGCCATATATAACGAATCTACAGCCAACCTCATACTCAACAGTGAAAGGATAAAAGCTTTTCTTCTAAGATCAGGAACAAGATAAGAATACCCACTCTCACCACTTTTATTCATCATAGTATTGGAAGTCCTAGACAGCACAATTAGGCAAGAAAGAGAAAAAAAGGCATCCAAATCAGAAAGAAAGAAGCAAAACTATCACTGTTTGCAAATGACATATTATATATAAAAAAACTAAAGATTCCACCAAACACTGTTAGAAGTAAAAACAAATTCAGCAAAGTTGCAGGATACAAAATCAATATACAAAAATTGGTTGCCTTTCTGTATACTAATAACAAACTGTCAGAAATAGGAATGTAAAAAACAACCCTATTTGTAATAACATCAAAAGAATTAAATGCATAGCAAAATTTAATCAAGGAGGTAAAAGACCTATACCAGTATACTAAAAACCAGAAGTCACTGATGAAAAAATTTGAAGAAGACTGAAATAAATAGAAAGATACTCCATGCTTATGAATTGGAGAATTAATATTTTAAATGTCCATATTATCCAAAGCAATCTACAAATTCAATGTAATCCCTATCAAAAGTCCAATCGCAGTTTTCACAGAACTAGAACAAACAATCCTAAAATTTGTATGAAACCACAAATCACACTAATTAGCCACAGCAATCTTGAGAAACAAGAACAAAGTGGGGGGCATATATTTCATGATTTCAAACTATGTTACAAAATTATAGTATTCAACACAGTATGGACATGGCATAAAACAGACTCTTAGATAAATGGAAAAGAACAGAGAATCCAGAAATAAACACACAATTAAAAAAATCACACAAATGGCCGAAACCAGTTTGGCTCAGTGGATAGAGCGTCAGCCTGCGGACTGAAGGGTCCTGGGTTCAGATTCCGGTCAAGGGCATGTACCTGGGTTGCGGGCACATCCCCAGTGGGAGATGTGCAGGAGGCAGCTGATCGATGTTTCTCTCTCTTTGATGTTTCTAACTATCTCTCTCCCTTCCTCTCTGTAAAAAATCAATAAAATATCTTTTAAAAAATCACACAAATGGATGCTCAACATCACTAATCATCAGGAAAATTCAAATCAAAACTATAATAAGATGTCACCTTATGACTGTTAGAATAGCTACTATAAAAAAGACGAGAGATGTGTTGTGGGGATGTGATAAAAAGGAACCTTTGTACACTGTTGGTGGAAATGTAAATTGGTGTAACCCCTATGGAAAACAATATGGAGGTTCTTTAAAAATAAAACTACCATATGACCCAGCAATTCCACTTCTGGGTATTTATACAAAGGAAATAAAATCACTATCTCAAAGAGATATGTTCACCCCTGTGTTCATTGCAGCATTATAGGTAATAGCCAAAACATGAAACCAACCCATGCATCCATTGATGGATGAATGGATAAAGAAAATGTGGATATTATTAAGCCATGAAAAAGAAAAAACCCTTCCATTTGTGACAACATGGATGAACCTTTAGGGCATTATGTTAAGTGAAATAAGTGAGACAAAGAAAGACAAATACTGTATGATATCACTTATATGTGAAATCTAAACAACAACAAAAACAAAACCACACCTCATAGATGCAAAGAATGGATTGGTGGGTACCAGAGGTGTGGGGTAGGATTGGGTGAAATGGATAAAGGGGATCAAAAGGTACAAACTTCCATTCAGAAGATAATTAAATCCTTAAAATGCAGTGTACAGCATGGTGACTGCTGTTAACAATACTGTATTGTATAATTGAAAGTTGATGAGAGATCTTAAAATTGTCATCACAAGAAAAAAAGTACCAATGTATGGTGATGTATGTAAACTTGCCGGTGTTCTTGTCCCAGCATCAAGAAGGGTTCAGGAATCTGGAGAAGGGGCTGTGCGTAGATGACATAGGAATCCAGAGACTAATAAAGAGTCCAGAGACGAGATGTAATTTTGAAAGGCACTGGGGGTCAGAGGACCTTCAGCTAAAGGAACTGAAGACTCCCTCCTTGTCTAGGACCCTTGCTTTTATTAACACAATTTGTCCTAAGGCAAAGTGGAGATAATAATACACTTCAAAGGGTAAGGTTTCAAAGGGTACAGAAGCATTGTCAGTTTGGGGAATAGCCTACGGCTGTTCAGTTGTTTGGCCAGTAGGTGGCAATACATGTAGATTAAGATGCCCTTTGTCTGGCAGCCACAATCAGTTTCCTATTCAGGTTTGGGGAAATGCCTTTAGCCATTCCCAACAGGTGACTACATGTGTGACTCAACCCTGTTGAGTCTCCAAGTCTCATCAACCTTTTTATGAAACTCTTGAAATTATAACATGCTAGAATTGGTTCCCAGCATAAACTTATTGTGGTAATCATTTTGCAATATATACATAGATCAAATTATTAATTTGTAAACCTAAAAACAAATACATTGTTGTATGTCAATTACATCTCAATTTTTAAAAATGTAATAGAGTGAAAAATACATTTTACATGGCAATCTTAATTTTTAACTATTATAGGTCAGACCCAGTTTCAAATATTCTAACTCAGTTTCCCTGTATGTATATTCAACACTTTATCAGACCACGTCTTCTGACTGTGGGTTTGAAAAATAGGATCATTATTCTCATAAAGTTTCTAGTTCATAAACTAAAGTCACCTGGAACTTATGGGGGAAGGTAATGTAGCATGGGCTTTAAAATCTAGTTAAGTTTTTGTTAAGGTAACACATACTTGCTACATAAAATTTAACAATACAAAAAGGTATAAATTGAAAAATGAAGGTCCTACTCACTAGACAACTACTATTGCTTCTTGTGGCTCCTTATAAATATTTTCTACACACATTTAAACATCTTTCCATCTAACCCCTTTCTCCCACAAATGGTTTTGTTCAGTATTTTGCATTTGTCAGTTAATATAGCTTAAATATATTTTCATGTCATGACTATGCCAATGATCCAGATGTAGAATAGAGGTATCAATCTGTCTACATTTGTCAGGTGGATAACATAAATTAGAGAAATTGATTGGATAGAAGAAAAATAATTCTGGATAAAAATAATAAAAGAAAAACAAAAACTTTTGGTCATCAAAGGACATTATCAAGAAAGTGAAAAGATAGCCTACAGAAGGGAAAAACTACTTGCAAATAATATCTTATCAAATAAAGAGGGAATATGCTAATTGACCCTCACACCATCACAAAGATGGTAGTGCCCACAGCCAATAAAGAGGGAATAGGTTAATTAACTGGCATGCCCTCAAAGATGGTGGCACCCACAGCCAATGAGGAGGGAATATGCTAATTGACTGTCACGCCCTCAAAGATGGCAGCACCCACAGCCATAATATGGCCAGCAGGGGAGGGCAGTTGTTGGTTATCAGGCCAGCAAGGAATGGCAGTTAGGGATGACCAGGCCAGCAGGGGAGGGCAGTTGGGGGTGACCAGGACCGCAGGGGGAAGTTAGGAGCAACCAGGCCAGCAGGGGGGTAGTAAGGGGTGAAGAGGCCGATTATTTTTTAAAAAAAATATATATTTTTTTTAAAAAATAATCGGCCTCTTCACCCCTTACTACCCCCCTGCTGGCCTGGTCGCTCCTAATTGTCCCCCCGAGTCGGCCTCTTCACCCCTTACTACCCCCCTGCTGGCCTGGTTGCTCCTAACTTCCCCCTGCGGTCCTGGTCACCCCCAACTGCCTCCGCTCATCGGCCTGGTCACCCCTCATGGCCCCCCTGTGGGCCTGGTCGCCCCATGCAGCCTGCTTGTTCAGTCATTTAGTCGTCCCTCACTAACACCCCTGCCAGCCTGGTTGCCCCATGCAGCCTGCTTGTTCAGTTGTTTGGTCGTCCCTCACTAACCCCCCTGCTGGCCTAGTCATAGGCAGCCATCTTGTGAGGGCGTGAGGGTCAATTTGCATATCACCTCTTTATTATATAGGATGTGCTCTATACGCAAATCCATAGAGACAGAAAGCAGATTAGTCGTTGCCAGTGAAGAGGAAGTGGAGAACAATTACTTAAAGGGAACAGGGAAATTGTTCTGCTGGGGTGATAAGAAAGTTTTCACACTAGAGAGGTGGTGAATGCAACATTGTGAATGCACCAAGTGCCACTGAATTGTACTCTTTAAAATGATCAATTGCATGTTACATAATTTTTACCTCAGTGTAAAAACAAGGAGAGATTGCAAAGAGAGTTTTCAATTTGTTCAAGAGAACCACTGTCCTCAAGGACTCCAATCCATTAGCTTTTGTCCAGCTAAGGACAAGTGAGCTTTCTATATTCATTCAAGGAGACTTGGGTTTTGGCTTGAGGGGGAGTGAACTAACTGGAGAAGAAATAGCACTGGACTCAGGAGGAATGTTCTTGATTACTTGCTGTACATTTTGAAAAATAATGAAATGGTCGTTTCTTTAAGAAAGAAAAGAGAAAAATGCAGATGCTTATTAAAAAACTGATCTGACAGTATTTTCAAAGAGAATAATAATTATTTTTTAATGATAAAAAATAGTTACATTGAACAAATAATAAGAAACAAGATGGGACCATGTAAATTCCCCCCTTCCAGTACTTTTAAAAGCTTTGATCCACACTGTTTATTTTTTTTAATGGTCTTCATGTGGAAGAGGCTTTCAAATTATGCTGAAGAGTCACATCATCACAAATGACACAGCTCGCCCAGCTGGAGTGTGCATGTCCTGGGGTGAGGATTAACAATAATAATAATGACAAAAAATGATACAGCTCAAAAGCAAACAGCCTGGAAAGAATTTCTACCTTCTCACTCGTCTCCATCCTTCAGCCTGACAGAGGTTTCATTGTGGATGTAATTTTCTATTCCCATGCTGTGCTTGTCCCAGATGCTGAGCCCATTACCTAGAGGTGTTGAATTTTACATTGTGTTGGGGGTAGCGGAGGAATGGATGCATTGAACACCTTGACATAGAGCACCATCAGCAACAGGTTATCTTCTCTCCCATTGCTTGGCAATACTCGTAGCTACACTGATGGATCTCACAAAGGAACAAAGAAAAAATGTGTTTTGTGTTCTGTTTCCATAATTATTTCCCCCATAGAGTGTTGCCAGGTAAGTCAATTTTGTTTTTTCAAAGTAAATTCAAATAAAATCTCTAATTTGGTTGGGTATGTACCACCAATTTGTCATTGGTGTTTGAACCAAAAACATTTGAGTGTGTCTATGTTTCATTTAATATGATCACAACTGTTCAATTTCCCCCCTTCCCCACTTCTCTGTGTTAGGTAAAGCCACCAGCACTGGCCTCCTGGATATCAGCCACACACACACACACACACACACACACACACACACACACACACACACACGTAAAAGAAGAAAAAGTTTTTCCCAATAGATGCTGCGAAATCGCATACAAGAGGAATGGCTTACCAACCTGCCTCCCCTAAATAAACACAGCACCTCATAAATGCAAGGCCTAAGCCATTAACACAGGAACTGTTATTAGGAAACCCCCAGTTGGGCTCGGGCTGCCTGTAGCTGCATCCAATAAGGAAGGCAGGGTTGAATCATATGAGGCATTTATTGAGAAGTCTAGCCAACCAAAAAGACAAGGCACTTACAAGCATCAAATCCTTTCTCCCAGCAAGATGCAGGGACAGGATTATAAAGGGGAAGGGGCTAGGGTGAGGAATGCAGCTATGTGCAGGCCTGGGGGTCCGCAGACGTCAGCTATTGTAATTAGTCATCAGGCCATGTAATGATGTTGATGAGATGATGTTTGAACCCCTGGTGGGTCGGTGTGACCATGCTTATCAGTTCTGCTTGCTGGATTCACAGCTGACTGACCTCCCCAGCCACTTCTAACAGGACTTGAAAAGGAAACTTTAAGAAAAACTTAACTCCCTATTCATACATAAGAAACTTAACCCCCTATTCACATATAAGAAACTGAACTCCCTATTCACATAAGTATATGTGTTCTAAGATTTAAAATAATATGATTACTTTTCAGATTAATTCAGGTGCTCTATCAGATTATAGGTCCCTCTATCAAAACCACGGACATACAGATGTTTATCAATAGTCTACTCCCACCCCTCAACTGTGTATTAGAGAGTGCTGACAGACCCTCATTAATATAACTAAATATTTTTGTAAATCCTAAGAAACTCCTGATAATCATCCCAGAGAAAAACAAAAGGTATCAGCTCTGACAGAAGCAAGATGTGACTTAAGGAAAAGTTATAATTAGAAGTCCATGGATGTTTATTATTTCATTTTAATGTTTTAGTGAAATCAGCATCCCTACTATGTAAATGTCAGTTGACCATAAGTGGGCTACATATAATTTTGTCATGTCTTATGTTCTTCATCTGTCCATATGTAGGTAATTGTACAAAAACATTGTAACAGACATCAGATCTTGATGTCAGATTCTGTCCTATGACTGTATGTAGATGCTTCCTAATTCCAACCTGAAATTTTTTATTTTTTATTTTGTTAATCCTCACCAGAGGATATTTTTTTCCATTGATTTTAAGAGAGAGTGGAAAGGAGGAGGAGGGGGAGTGAGAGAAAGAAAGGAGAGAGATCTATGTAAGACACATCAATTGGTTGCCCCCACACCCACCCTGACTGGGCCAGGGATCAAACCTGAAATGTAGGTATGTGCTCTTGACCAGGAATCAAACACGAGACCCTCTGGTCTGTGGGTGGACGATCTAACCACTGAACAACACCAACCAGGGCCAACCTGAAATTAGAATCAGGGACATAGAAAGGGAATGGACTGACTATTCTTGTGGGGGAAAGGGGTGTGGGAGATGCGGGAAGATACTGGACAAAAATCGTGCACCTATGGATGAGGACAGTGGGTGGGGAGTGAGGGCGGAGGGTGGGGCGGTAACTGGGAGGAGGGGAGTTAAGGGGGGGGGAAAGAGGAACAAATGTAATAATCTGAACAATAAAGATTTAATTAAAAAAAAATTCTGCATGATTGGTTCAGTCCAGTTCAGTCCCTGTCCCCACCTGGCGAGCTTAGTTTCTGTTCCCAGTTGCATTTTGGCTGACACTGTGTTGTTGTACCCAGGCCCCCACTGGGAGCCCACACAGACAACCACATGTCCCAGGCAGCTGCTAGGGCTTGGTGGCTGCTAGGGGAAGACAATGCACACATTAACAAGGAGAGCTCGTGTTACCAAGGGAGAGGGAGAGCTTTGTTAAGTTTGGGTTATTATCTCAGGCTTGGGAAGGACTGGGCACCCTTCCAAAATAACTAATCAACTTCCCAATCTTTTGTGGGCTGGCTTTGGGTTCTCCCCCTAGTCAATCCATTTCCTAGATCCTCCAGGGCTCTGTGTCCCTCATCCAATCCCATCCTTTTCCCAGGCTCTGCCCCTAATGCTTGCCATCTTAGTTCCTACTGTGCATGCCTCCCCTTGTGCCATCTTCACTTACCTACCCCTGTGGCATTTTGACTTCTATTGGGCATGCACCCAGCAGAGAAATGTTCTCTTTTTTGTTTATCTCCCTCCCCTTTCCCCCCAATCATCTGGGCAAATAGACTATTGTATCCTGGTGAGATTGGAAAGCCTCTCTTTACTCTACTTGGAGGAGAGAGGGGTGTTAATTCCCTTGGTGAGAAAAT
>NW_006287806.1:853106-862703 GCF_000327345.1 Myotis davidii
CATAGTTTCTTAAACTGCAGGCTCAGAGGCCTGCAGCCGCAGACGGGGAACGTTGGTTTCCTCCATCCCTGAGGCAAGCAAGCCTCATGTTAGTTTCTAGCTGCCTGGCTGCCGGCCGCCATCTTGGCTGACAGTTAATTTGCATATCTCGCTGATTAGCCAATGAAAAGGGTAGCAGCCGCACGCCAATTACCATGTTTCTCTTTTATTAGTGTAGATATGTGACCACATTTTATTATTCTGTATTTACATTTGTCCAATAAACACTCTACCAGAATGTATAAATTGCATAGATTTGCACACATATTCTCATTTCTTCTTGTCCTTCACTCTGAAATAAATCACAACTTCCTTCAAGAGGCCTAGAACCACAAACACACAATGACCTTACTAGTATAGTCAATGTTAGTCATGGTGCAAATTTGGGTCTGTTGAGTTTTCTTTGCCTTACTTATGTAGCCATGCCACACTGCAGGGAAATAGCAAAATAATCCCACAACTGTGTGATTGCATTGTTTGCCTAAGCCAGCAAAATAAGAGGACCATATCAAATTTACTGTGGACATACAAAGATGCAGTTCCCACAGTTATTCTTTTTTTAATTAAATCTTTATTGTTAAATGTATTACATATGTCCCCTTCTCCCCCCCAATTAACCCCTTCTAGCCCACCCTCATCCACCACCCCAGGCCTCTACCACCCTATTGTCTGTGCCCATGGGTTATGCATATATGCGTATAAGTTCTTTGGTTGATCTCTTCCCATGCACCGAACCACCTCCACCTTCCCTCTGAGATTCCACAGTCTGTTCAAGTCTCTGGATCCCTTTTGTTCATCAGTTTATTTTGTTCATTAGAGTCCACATAAGTGATATCATGTGACACTTGTCTTTCTCTGACTGGATTATTTTGCTTAGCACAATACTCTTCAGGTCCCTCCATGCTGCCTCAAAGAGTAAGAGATCTTTCTTTTTCACTGCTGCATAGTATTCCATGGTATAAATGTACCACAGCTTTTTTATCCACTCATCTACTGATGGGCACTTGGGCTGTTTCCAGATCTTAGCTATTGTAAATTGCACTGCTATGAACATAGGGGTGCATACATTCTTTCGGATTGGTGTGTCTAGTTTATTGGGATATATTCCTAGAAGTGGGATCACTGGGTCAAATGGCAGTGGGATATTTAATTTTTTGAGTAAACTCCATACTGTTTTCCACAGTGGCTGCATCAGTCTGCATTTCCACAAGCAGTGCATGAGGGTTCCCTTTTCTCCACATCCACGCTGACACTTGTCATTTGTTGATTTGTTTGAGAATAGGTTTTAGTTCTTCTTTGAATGTTTGGTAAAAGTTCTTGTGAAGCTATCTCACAAAGGCTTTTGTTTTCTGGGCATTTTTTGATTACTGCTTCTATTTAATAAGTTGTTATTGGACTATTCAGGTTTTCTGATTCTTCGTGATTCAGTTTTGGAAGATTATATTTTTCTAGGAATTTGTCCATTTCATCCACCTTGTCCAGCTTGTTGGAATACCATTATTCATAGTATTTTCTTACAACCATTTGTATTTCTGTAGTGTTGGTGGTTATTTCATGGCTTTCATTTGAATTTTATTTATTTGGGTCCTCTCTTTGCTTCTTGATAAGTCTGGTTATCAGTTCATCAATTTGTTTATCCTTTCAAAGAACCAGCTCTTGGTTTCATTGATTTATACCTTTTTTTAGCCTTTATGGCATTTATTTTTATTTTAATCTTTATTATTTCCTTTCTTCTACTTATTCTTGGATTTTGTTGTTGTTCTCTTTCTAATTCTTTAACTTGTAGGGCTAAATAGCCCATTATTAATTTTTCTTGTTTTTTGCAGTAAGCCTGTCGTGCTATGAACTTCCCTCTCAGGACTGCTTTTGCTGTGCTCCAGAGATTTTAGGTTGTTGTGTGTTCATTTGCACTTGTTTCCTGAAGTTTTTTATTTCTTGTTTTATTTCATTGGTATATATTCATTTTTAAATAACATGCCATTTAGCCTCCATGTGTTTGAATGTTTTTTAGTGGTTTTACTGTAGTTGACTAGTAATTTCATTCCACTGTGATGAGAAGATGCTTGATATGATCTCAGTCTTATTGAACTTGTAGAGACTTGTTTTGTGTCCTAACATGTGGTCTATCTTTGAGAATGACCCATGTGCACTTGAGAAAAATGTATATTCTGCAGTTTGGGGTGAAGTGTTCTATAACTGTCAATTAAATCCATCTGATCCAGTATGTTCTTTAGAGTCACTATTTCCTTAAGTTTTTGTCTGGAAGGCCTGTCCAGTGAAGTCAGCAGGGTGTTCAAGTCCCCTATTATGACTGTATTGCTGTCGATCTTGCCCTTAAAGTCCTCTATACAGCCCTAACCAGTTTGGCTCAGTGAATCGAGCATTGGCCTGCAGACTGAAAGTCCCAGGTTCGATTCCAGCCAAGGGCATGTACCTTGGTTGCAGGCACATCCCCAGTAGGGTGTGTGCAGGAGGCAGCTGATCCATGTTTCTCTCTCATCGATGTTTCTAACTCTCTATCCCTCTCTCTTCCGCTCTGTAAAAAAATCAAATATATATATATATTAAAAGTCCTCTATGCATTTTTCATTTTACATATATATATGTATATACTTGCTCCTATATTGGGCACATATATGTTTACCAGGTCTATATCCACTTGTTGGATCAATCCCTTTATTATTATGTAGTGGCCTTTATTATCTCCTGTGATGGCCTTCATTTTGAAGTTTATTTTGTCATATCTGAGTATTGATACCCCAGCTTTTTCTTTTTCATTTCCATTTTCATGGAAAAAATTTTCCCATCTCTTTACTCTCATCCTGTGTGAGTTTTTGTTCTGAGGTGGGTCTCTTATAGACAGCATATAATTGGGTCATGTTTTTTTATCCATTCAGCTACCCTATGTCTTTTGATTGGATCATTTAATTCATTTACATTTAAGGTTATTATTGAAAGGTATTTATTTATTGCCATTTTAATTCTTTATGCCTATATTTTTTATCATTACAGCAGTCCCTTTTCATTTCCTATGATGCTTGTTTGGTGGTGATAAACTGCTTTAGCCTTTCTTATTTGTCTGGGAAGCTCTTTATTTCACCATCTACTTTGAATGATTATTTTGCTGGATATAATAATCTTGTTTTTAGATCCTTGCTTTCCATTACCTTGAATACTTCATGCCATTTTTTCCCTTTTGGCCTGTAGAGTTTCTGATGAGAAATCAGCTGACAGCCTTATGGGAGTTCCTTTTTAGGTAACAAATTGTTTTTCTTTTGCTGCCTTTAAGATTCTCTCTTGTCTTTCATTTTTGGCCTTTTAATTATGATGTATCTTGGCATGGGCCTGTTTGGGTTCTTCTTCTTGGGACTCCCTGTACCTCCTGAACTTGTGTGACTTTTTCCTTTACCAGGTTAGGGAAGTTTTCTGCCATTATTTCTTTAAACCCATTCTCTATCTTTTGCTCGCTTTCTTCTCCTTCCAGTGCACCAATTATGGGGATATTGTTGTTTCATGTTTTCCCTCAGCTCTCTTAAGCTGTTCTCCTGTTTTCTTAACTGATTTTTTCTTTTTGGTTCTCTGATCAAGTGATTTTTTTCTACCCTGTCTTCTAATTCACTGATCCGATCTTTGGCTTCCCCTAATCTGCTGTGTATTTCTTCCACTGTGTTCTTCATTAGTGTTATGTCATTCTTCATAGTTAGTACATCTTTTCTCATGCTGTTGAGCATCTTTGCTATCCTTATTCTGAACTCTATGTCTGCAAGTTTCTTATCTCCATTTCATTTAGCTCTTGTTCATTCATTTGGAACATTTTTTCTCTCCCCATTTTGGCTACCTGTTTGGGTTTGTGTCTGTGTATTAGGTAGCTTTTCTATGACTCCCAATCTCTAGTGCAGGACAATGTCAGAAACTGTGACTGACCCTGAGTACCATGTTTGGAGCTATCAGCAATCCACAGCTTGTGGCTCCCTCTGCTGGTGTTAGGTGCCTTTGGAAAGGACCTAAATGTGCACCAGGGTCTGCTTTTCCTAGGTCCAGTCCCAGGATTAGATCAGGCTCAAAGCCCCCAGAGACCCGCCTCTGCCTGCAGTCCCATTGACACTCAGACTTGAGTAGCCTCAGGCTATCAACCACAGGGTGGGGAGAGAGTTCTTCCAACAGGGTGGGGCAATGGCCTTCCCTCCAGGCAAAAACCTGGATGGCACAGGAGAAAGATTTCATGATGGAATGACTCAGCACAGGAAACCGGGGTGCCTGGCCTCCAAGCTCCAACCCCAGAGCCCCCAGTACTGGCTTCAGCTCACACAGCTCCAGTCCACTCTGCCCTCCCTCTGCTGGAGCCCAAGGTGAGTGGCTGCACACAAAATTTTGTGCTTTGGTCCTTTAAGAGGGTGCCTCATTACCAGCATTCTCTCACTGGCAGAGAGCAACCCTGCTGCTTTCCTCAGCCAGATGTAATGTAGGCACCTTTCTCAGTTCTGGTGCTCTGGGATGGGGAGCCCAGCTTGGGGTTTAAGATCCCAGAGTTCCCAGTGGGAACTCCCAGCAGCTAAAATATCTCTCAAGAACTTCAGCTTCTGTCTGTGGGAGCCCACCCAGCCCTTCCATGCCTCCGCACTTCCTATCAGTCTCTATGTGGTCTCCATTTTCCATCCTTGGTTATCAGGGTTCTTTCCAGTTAGTCTTAAGTTCATTTTTCAGGGTGGATCTTCTGTATTTTAGTTGTATTTCCAGTTTGGTCTTGGGAGAGTGTGTAGGTTCCACTTACACCACCACCATTTTCAAATCCTTCCACAGTTATTCTTGAAAGTGAAAGTGTTTTAATTTATGATGTATATATTCCTTCCTTCTCTGATTTTCTAGATTTGAGGATATAATACAGTAAATCTAATTAATTCATATTCCACTCCTTTATAATTTTTGTATTCCAGGAAAGAGCCAGGTATGTTGTTTAAACTTTGCAATATGTCTCTTTTTAGCATTTATTTAAATAAGGAACTGCTTTCAACTAACATCTAACATTTTATACCTTTTATATACAAATATTTGATATAGTAATGGTAAATATTTTTTAAAAATCTCCTGAGGTCCTTAATTAGATTCAACTTTGATATGCTTTAATAAGTGATACTTGAAATTATTTCAATGGCATTTCAAAAAGATTTTCAATGATCTAAAGTTTTCAGTAACTGAGGCTGGTTTTCCAGTTAGTCTGAGTCAGTAAGGCTGAATTAATATTAATTTTCTTTGGGGAATCTGTAAGGCAGGGGTGAGGAATGTCTGACCCTTGAGATGTATAAAGCCTGTGAAATCCTTTGGTCTGGCCCTGCCAAGGCATTAGTGTTGAGTTAATTAAATGTTTGACCAAATATAGCAGGCTAATTTTTAAGTCGATAATTTTGTATGGCTCTCAAATTATGTTATAAATATCCAAATGGTTCTTGGCAGAAAAAAAGGTCCCCCACACCTGCGTAAGGGATCAGAATTCAGAGTCTGGAGCCCAGACATCTGGGGCAAACCCTGGCTTGTCACCTATAAGTTCTGTGACTTCTTTGATAGGTGACTTCACACCGCTTCGTTTCAACTTCCCCACCTGTAAAATAGGAATAATAACTATCTACTCTATTAAGCTGCCACTATTAAATGGGTTAACATTTTAAAGTGCATAGCATATAATACACATGCTTTTCAATTTCATATTAACAATTAAAACTAACTTATTGGGCTTGATTTCATTAACTTTAAGGCCTGTATGAAATTAAGTACACAAGGCTTACCTGTACCCACCATTCAAGCCTCTTGCAGTGCTCTTATGATGTAGCAATAGTTATGGTTTTAGGGAGGTTCTGTTTCACTTTTACGTCCATTGTTATGTATTATGTGTCAAGTATGTATTCCATGTATTGTTAGAAAAAAACCCATAAAATTTGCTCATTTAAAGAGGGGTGGTGGCAGCGAATATCCAAGTTTATATACTATAGAAGGTCACCTGGAGGAAAAGACCAGTGTGAATAATCTCAGATCTCCAGGTCACATGAACAGGATGCTCTCCTGAGCCACGCAGATCCTAAGGACCCTACTGTCATTGGTCCCTATTGTCATGAGGCAGACTCAGCCTGTTGTAGGGATGTGAGCATTGAGGCTCCTAACACATGGTGGTCACATGCATCCTGTGGCCATGCAGACCACACTACCATATGGCAGGCCCAGGCGTATAGGCCACATGAACATGGGGAGCTCCTAAGCCATAAAAGCATATGATCCCTACCTTCAAGTTTCAGTCCTCTGGTCCCCATTCTCCCCATCAGGCCCACTCTCCCATAAAGTGAGCATTGTTGGCTCCACGGGCTGTGGCTCATGTGGATCTTGCAATCATGTGTATGATACAGCTATGAGGTAGGCCCAGACCTACTGATCAGATCAACACTATGGGCTCTTGAAACCCTAGGTCATGTGGTCTCTCTGATGGACAACTCTTATCATGTGGTAGGCTCAGCTCTTCCAGTTACATGAACATCAGGGGCTCTTGAATTCAGCAGGTCACATGGATCTTGCTATCATGTGGTCCTTAGCCTCATGAGGTAGGTTCAACCCTCTTGGTCCTGTGAACACTGCAGGGACTGTTATTGGTGAATTATAAGAACACGTACTTCCTAACGTCACATGGAAGACTCAGCCCTCTCAGTCAGGTGAAGACTGTGGGCTCCTGGATCCTACAGGTCATGTGACTCTCTGATGGTCATGTGGCAGACCCAGCCCTTTAAGTCTGTTGGAATTCTCCTGAACTGTAGCTGAGCTCAGCCTTCTGTAGATTCAGATACTGAAGACCTTTAGAACTGTGGTCCACACTGACTCAGGCCAAACTTTGATGAGCCTGGGAATTTTCTCACCAATTTTTACATTCTGCTGATAGGTATTATTCTGGCAGAAGGGTCACTGGCCAGTACTGGAAGTTTTCACAGAGAACTGTGTGCTGAGGGACAGCCAAGCAACCTGAGCCCTGGTCAAACAGCAGATGGTCTAAAAGAGGGTTAGGTAGAAGTAGGGGGATTTCTGAATGGAGCCAATATTTTGTGCACCTGGCAGAGGAAGTATGTGGATGTGTGCAACCTGATTCTGGACTCACAGGAGCACAAGCAAAGCAGAGGAGAGGAGGGGAGAAAGAAAAATCTTATATATATATATATATATAATTGATTTCAGGAAGGAAAGGAGAGGGAGAGAGAGATAGAAACATCAAAGATGAGAGAGAATCATTGATCAGCTGCCTCCTGCATGCCCCCTAATGGGAATCAAGCCCACAACCTGGGCATGTGCCTTAACAGGGAATTGCGGGTGACCTCCTGGTTCATAGGTCAATGCTAAATCACTGAGCACACCAGCTGGGTAAGAAAAATCTTTTTTTTTCTTTAATTTTCATATCTCAATAAATGTGTCTAAAAGAAGCCAGCATGCAATGATTCAGAATGTCTTTCTCATACTTATTTTACAATTTGGTAGTTTTACAAAGTACATATTGAGGCGGGACAGAGGGTAATAATATTTTTGTGTTTAGGATCTCTAAATTGCTTACCTAGTTGAACCAGATACTATTATTTCCTGGTTTCCCCCTAATTTTATAGCCATTGTTTCTTAGACTCCATAGTCTCTTTCCTTTTGAGAAAAATATAATGAACTGGTTTAAGAAAAGTATAGGAAAACCTGCAATCATGTATTCTGTATACAAGAAATAATAGGACACTGCCACTCATAACTCATTGGCCAACACTATTCAGTGGTCCCTCCCAAGCTAAAGGTGTCAAGAAGTACAGTTCTACCAAGTGCTTGGAACAAGAGAGAAATGAAAATACTTGGCAAACAGCACTACTGACTACCATATGAAGTAATTGAGGCTCAGAGAAATTAAGTACTTGCCTAAAATCCCATAAGCAGCAAATGACAGAGACACAGTCCAGATATATATATATATATATAATTTCAAAGCCCACATATCTATTCTTACTCTTTTCTACATTGTATGCTATTCTCTTAAGTGAAATTTATGTCAGAAATCATTTTAGCTCAATGTTGTAATTCCATCTCCCTCAATGATCTAGAATTAAATAGACATGATGATATTGGTTAAAATCCCAGACTGCAAATCATTACCAAAAATACAAATATATTTTGTATTTTTAATATCCATTATTTAATGATAAACTTAAAAAATAAACCCTAATTACATTAACTATTTACTAACAAAAATAATAGCACAAATGAATGCTAACAGATGAATGCAAAAGAGTTTATTAATAATGCTAGCTGTTGGTACTTTGAAAAGATAATAAAGACTCCTCTGGCACAACTGATCAAGAAAATAAAAGTGCAGGAAAAAACAAACAACATTAGGGATAAAAAGGATGTCATGATTGCAGTTACTGTAAAGATTTAAAATAAGATAGTGTGAAAATTACACAAATAACTTCAAAATTGAGATGAAATTAATATATTACTGAAAAATATTAATTTTGCCAATTGAGTCAAGAAGAAACAGAAAATGTTAACATTATAATTACTTGTAGAGATCAGTTAAAATTTTTTGCACAGAAAAATGGTCAAGCACAGATAGTTTTACAAATAAAGTTTGGTAGGCAGGATTTTAGGCCTTCATGATCTTTGCCCCTGGTGTAATGCCTGTGAATATATTGTATTACAAATAGAGAGACCCTACTGATGGAATTAAGGTTGCTAATCAGCTTATTAAAGGAAACAGAAACATTAGTCCTACCGTTGCATAGAACTGAATTCTCACCACAATCTGATGAGCCTCAAAACGGATTCTACCCTGGAAGTTCCAGAAAGGAACACAACCCTGCTGAGACCTTGAATTCAGCCTGTAAAACTCAAAGCAGAGAAAGCATCCATGCACCCGACTTCTGACTTACAGAACTATGGATAATAAATGGACCCTGTTAAGCTGCTGAATTTTTGGTAATTATTTATCACAGCAAGAGCAAACTAATATAGAACTTTCCCCTAACACAAAGGAACAGATGAATCAATCTTACAGAATATATTTCAAGGAAGAAAAATAGAGAGGTCACACCCAAACTTAATTTATGAGACTGATATAACCTTGCTACATAAACTAGGCAAGAAAAAAAAAGATGAGAACACAAAATCATGAGCCAAATTATGTAAATAAAATAGTAGCAAACTAAATCCAGCAATCAATAAAAAGGCTAATAGAACATGACGAAGTTGTGTTTATCTCAAGAATGCAAGGTTGGCTTCACATTACAAAACCTATAATGTAATTTACCATGTTAGCAGAAAAAAACAGACAAGAGTGATCTCAAAAGATCCAGGAAAAGAGAGACCTAATCAAAGTAATCATGTAGATATCTATACTAATAAAAGGGTAATATGCTAATTAGACTGGACATCTTCCAGACATCCTTCCTGACGTCCTTCCAGACAAAGCCATGATGGCGGGGGCTGAGGTAGAGGCAGTTAGGGGTGATCAGGCTGGCAGGGGAGAGCAGTTAGGGGCGACCAGGCTGGCAGGGGAGAATG
>NW_006287806.1:862804-868296 GCF_000327345.1 Myotis davidii
ATCAGGCAGGCAGGCAGGAGAGAGCGGTTAGGGCCAGTCAGGCAGGCAGGCAGAGTGTTTAGGGGTGATCAGGCAGGCAGGCAGGTGAATGGTTAGGAGCCAGTGGTCCTGGATTGCGATAGAGATGTCTGACTGCTGGTTTAAGCAGGTATTGGGCCTAAACCAGCAGTCAGACATCCCCTGAGGGGCCTGTATTGGAGAGGGTGCAGACTGGGCTGAGGGACACCCCCACTCGTGCACAAATTTCATGCACCGGGTCTCTAGTAAAACAATAACAAGAAATCTCAGCAAACCAGGAGAGAAGGACATTTTTAAAAAATAAGACTGATGCAGACTGGACACAAGAATCTACTTTCACTTCCAGCTGAAATCTCACCGAAACAGCATCAAAGATAAACAAATGATCGTCTGCCCATAAAATTAGAGGATAAACATGGAGTAATATAAAAAACATTACACTGAGTGAAAGAAGACAAAGAAGTACATATTGTATGGCTCCATTTATATGAAGTTTTAGAATAGGCAAAACTATTTTGTAGTAATAGAAAGAAGAAGAAGGTTTGCCTAGAGCCAGGGAAACAGGGAGAGGATTAATTGGAAATCGTTTACAGTGTTGTTAATGTCTTACATCTTGATTACAGTGGTGATTCAGGGAATCAATATCTTAGGATTCTTTTTAATTCACTTTTAATGTACATAAATGTTCTAATTTTTAGGAAGGTTATATTTTTGAAGGGTTTCTGTATAAAACTCTTTTTGCAAGTCCATTAATAAAATAAAACTAATTTGTTGGTCAATAAATAAATATTTCCAATTATTATTTAACTATTTTTAGAATATTCTTTCACTCTCAAGCATATTTCAGTTTAAATAATAAATTATATGGTTCACCTTATAATTACCACTTCGGAACATAGGCCTACAGAGGTTAAGAAACTTGTCCAACTGGTGCAGCTAGGATACAAATACAGGTTTGTTCCTTCCCATAGTCCTCACTGTCCCACACAACGGCAGTGACCACTCTGCCTAGTACTCAGAAATAAATAACTGATACATTATGGTACATGTGTTTATGGAGATGTGAACAAATGCTGGGAAGGACAAAAATGCCAGTTATTTTTCCTGGTGATCACAGCAGGCTATACAGAGGCCACGATACGTCTAGTTAGACTAGTGGAAGAAGTTTACCAGCTAGAGAGGGAACTGCAGTAGAGAAAAAGGAAAGAGGACAGCCAAAGGCAGAGAGACTCAGAAAAATGTGTATGAAAATGGGAGGGGTCTTAAGTAAAAAGGATGCAACACCATAGAAGCAGATCAGATAAAGGAAGATACAGAAAAAGAGAGACAAAGACATCCTGAAAGAGACTATGATGCTGAGAGAAATCTGGTAGTGATATAGTGATACCAGGAAAGGAAAATTTGTTAGCTTTATCCACAAGGAGAGGGCGAGAAATATGGGGATGAGGAAGAGGGGCCTTGGGGGAGGGAGGGAGGGGGAGAGAGAGAGAGAGAGAGAGAGAGAGAGAGAGAGAGAGAGAGAATTTCTACTATGAGAGAAATGTGGGGCAGTGTGAAGAAAAGGAAGAAAGATGGGGAAAAATTGGAGGAATATGAAGGACAAGAGACTGGTGGCTGGTGTGGAAAAGGAGTGAGAGATATCATAGAGATATATGGACTTTAGAAAGGTGAACATAAAAACAGAAATTGAAAAGGGGGGAAAAAAAAGAAAAGAGAGAAATGCAGAGGGGAACTGAAAGAGAGGTGAAATATAAAGAAGAAAAAAACCAGACCTGGCCTGTATGGCTGTTTGAGCATCATCCGTACACAGAAAGGTGGTTAGATTCCCAGTCAGGGCACATACCCAGGGTGCAAGTTTGATCCCTGACGGAGACACGTACAGGAGGCAATGAATCGCTGTTTCTCTCTTACATCAATATTTCTCTCTCTTTCTCACTCTCTTCCTCTCTCTAATATCAATGAAAAGCATATCCTCAGGCAGGGGCTTAGAAAAACACATATGGGGGATTGAAAGATTATGCATCTACACAATTATATAAGTGTACATATACATGTCTATATATATAGTGTGTGTGCATATGTATATGTAAGTGGGGGTGTATGTGTGTGTGAAGGAAGAGAGATAGCAGGGTAAAAAAAAATATTAAGCAATAACTATTTAAAAGAGATAAATGAAGAGAAAGATGATATCCATAAAATTGTCTATCTAGAATATATAATAGCTGTTTTTATATATTTTTAGGAAATTATTTAAAACCATATAATTGGGCCCTGGCCAGTGTGGCTCAGTTGGTTGAGCATCACCCCATGCACTGTAAGGTCACCAGTTTGATTCCAGGTCAGGGCACATGCCTGAGTTGCAGGCTCAATCCCAAGCAGCGAGTGTGCAGGAGGCAGCCGATTGATGTTTCTCTCTCATCAAATGTTTCTGTCTCTCTCTTCCTCTCCCTTCATCTCTCTTTAAAGTCAATAAAAACATTTTTTTAAACCCACATATATAATTGGGTTATTCTAATATATTATAAAATTGTTTATTTCCATCATTCTTATATTCACTCAATTATTTATTGAACTTAACTATGTACCAGACAGTGATTCAAAAAGTGCCTTTTACAATCTTCTCATACATATAGAGTTTAAAAACCCCACTATATCCTAGAATCTTAGAATAGCAAATACAAGAAATTAGCACTCTAGTTAAAATATTAACTTAGAGACCTAGTTCTCCACCAAAAGCTCTATAATTTCAAACTACTCTCCTTCCTCCACATTTCCCTGGGAGGCAGCTGCAAAAACAGCAGGTCAGAGAGAGTGAAGGAAATGTCACTCTCTAAGAGATAAAAGAGGTGAGGGGGAGCAAGGCTGTGGGCTATCAGTGCAGAATCATGGCCGCTAGGTTTTCACAATCCCTGAGTACCTTGTCCTGCTGAGTCCCCCGGAGACTATGAGATGTGTGGCCTCTGGAAATGTATCTTACAAGGGCACACACCAGGCTGACACATTCATTTCTTCATAATTGGAAAAGCCAAAGCTCCGACTTGCATTTTGATCTGTAGTCCTCGGGAGTCTTCCCACAGAGACTTTATAAATAATCAACTTTGATTCTTCCCAAACATGTGACTCTGCCTTCCTAACGGTTGGTAGCAAACAAATACACAGAAGTTCATAGGAGCTCAGTAATGTCATTATCTTTCCTTATATCAGATCATTAAAAGTTTGTCAAAATGTGTATTAAGTGTATTTGAAATATCTGAAATACTAAATGAGGTTAAAATTATTTTAAACACCGAACTGTTGCATTTCAGGACAACCCATAGATTCACAGAAGCTTCATAAATTTGAGTTTCCTATCATCTCAAAGGCCTTTCCAGTACAAGCAACTGGAATCTCTAATTCTTTCCTACTCCTCTTTTTTTCTTTTATATCTGCATGTCCTTCTCTTCCCACTCACCAGCAAAAAAGTGATTAGGCCTCTGGTTTCCAAGAATTACCTGAACAGTGTCATTTAAAACTATCCAATAGAGCTTTTGATTTCACCATCATCCTAAATGCCAATATTTTAAGACCAAATCTGGTATCTCCATAGATTCCCCAAGACCAGATGATTACACTTGTTTTTTAAGAACCCTTTAAGATAACTATCTAATGCATTTTACAAAGTTAGAGTAAAAAAATCTATTTAAAAAAAACAAAATTCAACTGAGTAAATTTGAAGATCTAATTGGTTTTATTAAGCAATTCCTGATTCAGGTAGCACCCCACCCCCACCCCCTGGCAACCAGAAGGTCTCTCTGAGGAGCTATACACAATGGAAGATATTTATAGGAGGGTGGGACAAAGAAGCTATCAACAAAAGAAAAGAAGGAATTTTGGGGATGCAGGGGCCTGGACAACTTTTTTGAGGGGTGGAATGGGGGTGAAGAAAACAGGAAGGCTTTTAAAATTATATGTTTTTATTGATTTTTTGAGAGAGGGGAAGGGAGTGGGATAGAGAAATATCAATTGGTTACCTCCCTTAGGCACCCTGACTGGATATCAAACCTGCAACCTGGGCATTTGCCTTCACCAGGAATTGAACCAGTGACCTTTCAGTGCACAGGAGGAAGCTCAGCCAACTGAGTCACAATGACCGGGGTAGGAAGTGTTTTTATCATGCAGATTGCCTCTTTTTATGGGTAATAGAAAGGGCTTAAGTGACATATTACTTCATTGGTGTGTCTCAGAGAATTCTGTAAGAGTTTCTGGGACAGGTTAAAAATGCAGTTAACTCAAGTGTTAAATTTAGGTTTGGTGTCATGGGCTTTTAGTACGATTGATGCCATTTTGGGCCCATGGTTTTCTCTTCAACACCTCCTAATAAATCCTGATGATTATAGTTCAAAAGAGATTAATTTCACTTCTGAACAGAGATGTAAGACCCTGAATAAAATGCTGGCAAAGAAAATGCAATAATAAAAAAACTACTCACCATGATCAAGTAAGGTTTATCTTACGAATGCAAGGAAGATACTCTACTAGGAAATCTATCAATATAATAGATCACAAATAGGTCAAATAAGCCATTTATTTTCTTGACAGACACTCACAATAGAAGCCAAACAACATTCACTATACATTCCTTATTTTTTTAAATATATATATAACCACTACAAACCTATTAGAAAGATAAAATCAAAGAGACTGATAATACCAAGTGGTGGAGATGATGAAAAATATTTGAGATTCTCCTCTCATTAACTACAGTGGTCAGTCCAAGGATGGATATGGAAGCAAGCTAGGATCTCCAAATCCCTTCCCTGAAACATGGAGTTGCTTAATTGCTTACGGCCATAGTCTCTGCCATTTGGAGAATACCTGTCTGCAGTGGAAGATAATGAAGCCAAAGAGAGATAATCAGAGTTGAAAAATGGTGACAGAGATAGATGTTAGATAGATTGATGATAGATAGATAGATAGATAGATAGCTATACTGAGTGGCCAGATTATTATGACCACCTGACGTTTGTAGGCAAAGTAGCTATAATTTCACGCTGAAGTTGCTAGAGGGCCACACCATTATAAATAGGGAAGCAGGTTGTTTACCATGACAGTGGAAGTGATTTTTTTTCTGAAGATATGGGTAAACAATGCTGTTTAACAGCCTTTGAATGTGGGATGTATATTATTATGAGTGGCCACATTATTATGACCACCTGACATTTGTAGGCAAATTAGCTGTACACTGCATCGTATGGGACATGGAAACCGAAGGCCTGTTTGCTATCTGCAGTTACCAAGATAAAATGGCTCCAATTCGCACAGTAACACAAGGATTGGACAGTCGAGCATTGGGAAAAAAGTCGTATGGTCCGATTAATCACGTTTCCAGTTGCATCATGCAGATGGCAGAGTGGAAACAGCATGAAAGCATGCACCCCACATGCATGAGCACAACCCTTCAAGATGGTGGGGACAGTGTTATTATTTGGGGCCTG
>NW_006287806.1:868363-872886 GCF_000327345.1 Myotis davidii
CCACTTGACTTTTTTCCAATGCTCGACTGTCCAATCCTTGTGTTCCTGTGCGAATTGGAGACGTTTTATCTTGGTAACTGCAGGCAGCAAAGGTGTTTGACCAGGCCTTCGGCTGTTTTGCTGATACTCACTCCATGGCTCCGAGCGCCAACAATCATGCCACGTTCAAAGGCTGTTAAATCGCGTTGTTTACCCATATCTTCAGAAAAAAATCACTTCTACTGTCGTCGTAAACAATCTGCTTCCCTATTTATAATGGTCTGGCCCTCTAGCAACTTCAGCGTGAAATTATAGCTAATTTGCCTACAAACATCAGGTGGTCATAATAATCTGGCCACTCAGTGTTTGTGTGTGTGTATATATATATATATGTATATATATATACACACACACACACACATTTATATACTATATATACACATATATAGATATAAATATATGTGACATATATATTTATTGACTTGACTAAGGGATGCCCAGATACATTATTTCTGGGTGTGTCCATGAGTGTTTTTTTTAGAAGAGATTAGCATTGAATATGACTGAGTAAAAAGGTCTGCTCTCACCAGTCTGGGTGGGCAATACCCAATCCCTTGAGGGCCTGAATCAATTAAATGGAGAAGGGTGAATCTGTTCTTTGCTTGAGCTTGGACATCCATCCTTCTTCTCCTCCATTCAGACATCAGCACTCCTAGTTCTTGGGCCTTAAAAGCAGACTGGGATTTCTTGTCTTCCTAACAGCATGAGCCAATTCCCATTAATCAATCTCTCTCTCTCTCTCTCTCTCTCTCTCTCTCTCTCTCTCTCTCATCACTAGTCCAGTCTCTCTCACTCTCTCTCTCTCTCTCTCTCTTATTAATCCTGCTTTCTGGAGAAGTCTGATTCATACTCTTATTGGAGGAAGTGGGGGGTAAGAGGTCCTTGTCTGCACCTGTTGCTAGTGGGGGTGGATTTCTTGTGATATCCTGAGAAAATGAATTTTCTGAGACTCACACAGGAGGTACTGTAGAACTATGGAATTACACCCCTGGGTTTATAAGTTCCCCTTTCCCTCAGTCCCGCCATAGAAGAAGTATAGCTGTGGCTTTAATAAGGCTAGAACCAGAGCCCGTGTCCAGTTTCCTTTCCATGTCTGCACGGTCCAATTCAGCATCAGGCTAGCTGTAGTCCATCAGTCCATTGTGTGTGGGATCTGCAAGGTCATGGGCCATATGGGTGAACGCAAGGAAGCAAATAGAAGAGAGCCCCACGAGCTAAGAACAACAAGAGAGAGAGAGAACTAACTCCTTCATTCAGGAGATTATGTAGTCACAAATTTTCGCAGACTTGCAGTGGCCACGCCCATTCTGGCCAATGATCTGTTTCCAGGTGTGACTGACAGACACCTTCCCTAGTCACCACAACTGCACTGCACATGCATCTAGTTCCTTTTTGTTGGATACCTTCCCCCGGTGATCTGTGGGGACTCAGTTGGTGGTTCCCCGGGGAGTGCAAAGTTGCAGTTTCCTGGTGAAGCTGCCCAAATGACATACCTATAAAGCCTGGCCTTTCCTTTGCTCCCTTCCTACTATTAATAACTAGCTAATACAATGGTATCAATATAATATCTGAGAGATGACCCTGCAATATTGATTCCCAGACCAGTATTATCTGAACACAGACTCATCTTTGGAATTTTCACTATGGATGAAAAAAAGGGTATTCTATGGATAGTAACCTCACAGGTGATCTGATCATAAATTTCTCCCTGGGCAGGTCATGGTGGGTAGTCATGCTCCAGACATATAACTTTCTAGTAAAAGGTTTACCTTTGTCTTACCAAGCCCTATCCATTGTCTCTGTGCATATAGGTTAACACACCTTTAAAATAAGCCATAGCCTCCCTCAAGAGAGCACAGACTCTTGTTAATCCGATTCCTGCCTTGTTTTTCCCCACCTCCATGTAATTTTCCTTCCATGCCCTCCTTAATTTCAAATGCATAAAAAGAGCTGAAAAACTGTTATTCTTGAGAACATTTGAAATCTTGCTCCTTGGCATATGTCATCAGTTTGACTCAAATAAACTCTCACAAAAATTCTCCACAGGTTTGAGCATTTCTTACATTGACACATTAATATAAAACCAAAAATTTCCATTTATTCACAGGCTCATTTGAATTGTTTCTCTTACTGTCAACATAAGAAATGTCCAAGCATGAAGAGAATTTTTAATAATAGTGTATTTGAGCCAAATAGAGGACACGCCTGAAGCAAGGTCTCAACAGATTGAGAAAATGCTCCAGAGAAGGACAGTTTGCAGTTTCTTTTATACATTTGGAATTAAGGAGGGAACGTAAGATTACATGGAGGTGGGAGAAAGCAACACGGCAGATAGTTAACAAATTTGGTGCTCCCTTGAGGTTCTTGAGGGTGGTTACACCTTCCAGAGTTCTATAAAGGAGGATTACTCTGGCATTTCAAAGGTATGCTAACCTAGATGCACAAGGACCCTGGGCAGTGAAAGGTTAAAGTTGGTGATGTAGGGGCAGGCTAAAGAGCCATCTCAGCTGGTGATTAGTGAAAAGTTTATTTAAGGAAAAGAGGCGGAGGATGGGGATATCCAAAGGGAAGGGCTACACAGCACCTAGCCAAGGGGGCATTGGGTCGATGATGGCAGCAAGAATATACTTAGGACAGTGAAACAAGGAAAGGCACAGAAGAAGCAACAGGAGAGCCTAGGCGGGCTGCTCTGGCTCACTGGGAAGTCAGAGAAAAGGGCGCCTTGGAGACAGGTTGGGGGTTAGTCTGGGATTAGCTCCGCTGCCCATTGCTCTCCTGGTTGCAAGTCTCCTGGGGACCCTTAGAGTTTAGGAAAGTCGGGATGAGCTGCCACTGCCCATTGCTCCGCTGGCTGCGAGTCTCATTGGGTCCCTTAGAAGTTGGGGGGAATACATGCCTGTGGGGGAAAGAAGGGGAGAAGGAGAAGGGAATGGCATGGGTATGCTCTTTGGAGGAAGAGTGTGCACTACTTCTTTTGTCCTGAGTGTATTTATTATCTCTTTCTTGCATGTAGAAATCTTACGAATCTTAGAATATTCATCAGCTTTCCAGGTGTGCTCTTTCAGGGTCATGGTCTCCACTGATTGGTTGGTGCCAGGGCAGGGGATCATTACTCAATGTAGCTGGTCCCGAGGAAGCCACTGCCTCACGTGTTTGATTTTGGGCCTGGAGCTGAAATACAACTGAAGCCTAGATGTTACCGTTAGGGAGGAAAAGGTCCGGTGCTCTAAACTGCCTGACCAGTGATATGAAAGATTCAGGGTCCAAACCGCATGAGCAGTGATATGAAAGGGGAGGATAGGTTACACTGGGGGCGAGGCTCTTGTTTTCCCAGTTTTGCCCCTTCTCGGCATCCGGGGCTTTCTGCCCTGGCAAGTTTCTGTATCTGGCCCATCATCCTTGCTCTGCTCATGTCTGTCTAACCGTTATGTTATTGGTGGAAGTGGAGTACTTAGGGCGCCTCGGGGAAAAGAATTTCCTGAGGTCTCCACGGGAGGATGGATTTTTGTGGAAAAGTTTTATTGATGATGTTCCCCACCAAGGTCCCATCCCACTGTGGAAAAAGTCCAATCTTGTCTCCAGTAGGGCAGGGTGAGCCTGGGAGGAGCTGCCACTACCCATTGCTCCGCTGGTTGCAGTATCATGAGGTCCCTTAGAGGTTAGGGGACATGTGCCTGAGAGGGAAGGAGGGGATAGGGAATGGCATTGGTGTGCTCCTTGGAGGGAGAGCACACACTGCGTCCTTCATCCTCAGTGTATTCATCTCTCTTGCAGGTGGCAATCTTAGGGGAGATCTCAGGCGAGGGTCTCAATAGAATAGTCATCAGCTTTCCAGGTGTGCCCTTCCAGGGTCCTGGACTGGTCCTGATGTCAGTCAAGGCATCACCTCGCCTGGCCTGGCTGCTTTACTGGGCCTGGAGCTGAAACACAACTTGAGGCCTAGATGTTATCCCTAGAGCTTAGTGCTGAGGGGGTGGTTGTGCAAGGACCCGCATGGAGTCACGTGAGGACACTCTCCGGCCCCTTGTTCTTCCTCCGAGGGTGTCTGCCGCATGACTAGCGACAGGCCAGGGGAGGAAAGGTCAGGGGAGTGTCCCAACCGCATCACCAGGGATATGCTAGGGGAGGAAAGGTTATTCGGTGGCGAGGTCCTTGTTTTCCCAGTTTTGCCTGTGGCTAGACATCCAGGGCTTTCTGCCCTGGGAGGTCCTGTACCTGGCCCGTCGTCCTTGCTCTGCTCATGTCTGTCTAACAGAGAGGGTTTGCTTAGGGCAAAGATAAACCTTTTTTTTTTTTCCAGTTCCTATGGGTTATTTTTTTCAGAGAGGGGTTAATCCTCATGATTTTTTGCTTTGACTGTTTTATTGTTGTTTAGCTTTTTCTTCATAAAAAGAGGAGGTTATATTTTTTCACTCTTTTTTTAAAATTAAATCTTTATTGTTCAGATTTTTACAGTTGTTCCTCTTTCCCCCCCTCCCCCATAG
>NW_006287806.1:874282-888553 GCF_000327345.1 Myotis davidii
AGTAAAAAATAGCAAGATATGATGGCATCTCTTGGTTTACTTCTTTATTCATTTTTTTGTTTCTTTTTTCTTTACTGATTAAGTTATTACAAATGTGTCTTTATCTCAACATTGCCCCCCAACACCCCATTCATGCCCTCACCCCTCTGGTGTCTGTGTCCATTGGTTATGCTTATATGCATGCATACAAGTCCTTTGGCTGATCTCTCCCCCTTATCCCCACCCTCCCCTGCCTTCCCTCTGAGGTTTGACGGTCTGATCGATGTTTCTCTGTCTCTGGGTCTGTTTTTGTTCATCAGTTTATGTTGTTCATTATATTCCACAAATGAGTGAGATCATGTGATATTTATCTTTCTGTGACGCGTATTTCGCTTAGCATAATGCTCCCCAGGCCCATCCATGCTGTTGTAAATGATAGGAGTTCCTTCTTTTTTACCGCAGCATAAGATAAACCTTTTACTGAATAAGTTATATGCCTGGGGTGTGATGACCAACCGTGAGCTGCCCAGTTAGGAATTTATGATCAGATCACCCTGTATGGTTACTTTCAGTCATATTAGTTACAGAGCCCCTTTTTCATCCACATTACTTGCAAGACAGTTCTCACCAATGGAGAAGTAATTTTACATTGGATGTAGACTACACACGTTGAGCACCTATTATGAACAAAAAGCTATACATGATAAATATAACAAAGCTTGTGCCCTCAATGTTAGTTGATGATTAATCCAAGTATACTAAAAAGACTGATAATATCCAGTGTGAACTGAGTTTCAAAGCAATGCTTCATAACATGTGATTTCATCTAGTAATGACAATTTGTAAGACCCTTCCTTAAAGGGATAGGAACAATTGTATTAATTATTGAAAGCTTTATTACTGATATACAGTACGCAGTATTAAAAGATAAGGTTGTATCTTCATGTACCAAACGCATGTCTGAAAAGTGACATATCACTCACTTAACCAGTCAGTTTGTAACTTTTCTATTTTTAAAAATTGAATTATCTGATTGGTTTGGAATAATGACACAATCCTGATGATATTTCTTTGCAATAATCAAGGAAAGAGAGATTTATACGGGGTAGAAAATGTCTTAAATTGCCAGAGATTTATTGTTCTCCTCCCCATATCATTACCTTTAGAATCTGAACACTTAACTACCAAACATGTTCATATACTGTTAATATTGTACTGGAGATATATATATATAATTTTCATTTTACATATCTAGGACGATATTAAAATTCCTATCAAGGTTTACATTTTTGGATGCATGTTCTTATTTAATGAATAAGATGATTTTATTGTATAAGATCATTAATATAATAAAATTTCCGAAGTCCCATGTAGCTACTTTGATTCCTTAATTTCTATCACCTCTGAGTAGCACACTTGCATAATTCTACTAGAGTCACATCATGAGCCATTCATAACTGACAGTTCATGCAGCTGGAGAGCAGTCACAATCCCATTAGTTTTACTTCTGGGGAAGCCTAATTACTGCACAGTTTCTAGGGAAGCATATTGACAAGTTGAATGAAATGAATGGTTCTCATATTAAATTCTCCTAGAAAGAGAAAGCAAGGTGATTCCTCTTTAATTTTCATAATGTGTCTTATCCTATCCAAAACAATGGAAGTTTCAGCATTTATAAAGCTCTCTGGAATTTGTCCTAAAGGTCTTTCAAATTGAGGTGTTGAAACTGGACAAAATGGGTCTGAGGCGGCCTGTCACTACTTGAGCCAAATTAAACAGAGACAGGGTTGAATCGTGTATAAGTGCTTATACCAGTGATGCTGGCAGCTTGGGAGAGCAGCAGGTCATCCTGTAAATTCTGCTCTAATCTCTCCTGTTAGTCTTCTGATTATACAGGGACTAGAGGCCTGGTGCACGACATTTGTGCACTGGGGCGGGGAGGGGGTCCCTCAGCCCAGCCTGCGCCCTCTTGCAGTCCTGGACCCCTCGCTTCTTACCGCCCATCTGCAGCAGAGGTAGGAGAGGCTCCTGCCACCACTGCTGTGCTTGCCAGCATGAGCCCGGCTTCTGGCTGAGCGGCGCTCCCCCTGTGGGAGCACACTGATCACCAGGGGGCAGCTCCTGCATTGAGCATCTGCCCTCTGGTGATCAGTGTGCGTCATAGAGACCGGTTGTTCCACCATTCAGTCTACTTACATATTAGGGTTTTATTATATAGGATAAGGAAGAAAGGCTACATGCAAGAAGAGAGAGGGACAGGATAAGCAGCTGCAGGCTCCGTGATCTGTGTATCTTCTTCCAGGATCTTGAAGTCCGATAACAAGGTAGTTACATTTCTGTCATATTAAACACAGCTCTGGCCATTCCTGGGATCGAGAATGGTCAGTGTTCCTGAGGCAAACTCCCAGAGGGGGTCAGAGTCCAGGCACAGCCACCAAATCAAAGTGTCTCCTGTTCCTTGTCTGTTCTCAAAATGTATTTTCTGAGCAATGGACCCATCTAGGCCCAAGGCATCTCATCTTTTTACAGCCCCGTTTTTCTACTTGCAGCACGTCCTCCAGTCTCCCAAGGCCTGTAGGAAAACCTCTTATCTATAGTTAGTGAAGTGAATAATCTTTAAACAACTGTGTTCCTATTCTTATTGTGTGCCCTTCCCCCTATCAGCATGAACTATTTTTTAAAGAAGAATTTGTTACAAGAAAACTTAAAAAGCAACAGCTAACAACTAGGAAATGAAAGGTGGACTAAGAAGAAACAAAACTCCAAACTTTTGAGCAACTCAAGCTCTTAACCCTCTATGGAAAACAACAATAAAGATACCTGACTTATACATAACATGATTAAGGTTTTGAAAGCACTTTCATATCAACAACTTCATTTTATACAACTGACTTGTAACAAAGAAATGGGTGCTACCAGTGTGGTTTAGTGGTTGAGCAAAAACCTATGAACCGGGAGGTCATGGTTCGATTCCAGTCAGGGCACATGCCCTGGTTGCTGGCTTGATCCCCAGTAGGAGATGTACAGGAGGCAGCTGATCAACGATTCTCTCTCATCATTGATGTTTCTGTCTCTCCCTCTCCCTTTCTCTCTGAAATCAATAAAAAATATATTTTAAAAAAGGAAGGAAGGAAGGAAGGAAGGAAGAAAAGGAAGGATTGGGATCAAGCCCTTCTGTCAGGTGAGCAGAGGGGCACAACATTTAAGTAATCAAAGCCACATCCATAAATAGCCACACATGAAAGGTGAACATGGTGGTACACGGGCAGACTAAATAGCCATCTCAGCCTGTAGATAAATAAAAGTTGAATTTATTTAGGGAAAGGGGATGAGGATGGGATACCCAAAGGGAAGGGCTGCACAGCACCGAGCCACCGAGACATTGGGTCCATGATGGCAGGTCCCAGGAGCTAGAGCTTCATCCTTATATGCAGTCGCTGGTGGGAAATTTTTGTCATCAGTGAGTCTGGGGCTGAGCTGGTGGGCTTGTGATGGGGACAGAATGCAGGTGTGTGATCAGGTGCCTTCAGGGCAGTTTCCATTCCTTATGTGGTCTTACTCCTCGTGTCCATCAAGTTTCTCCTGGTGTTTGCTCTCCTGTGGCAGGAAGCTTACAAATGGCCGCTAAGGATTGTATTGCCCTGTAGTTCTAACAACACATGTGTCCATTCATTCATCCATTTAGCAATGATTGAAAGATCACCGTGCGCCAGACACTGTGCTAGATGGTAATGGGACTTCTAAGAGGCCTTCAGGGCTCGCAGACTACTCTAGACAGGGTGACAAACAAAGCAGAAGTTCGGCCTGATGAAATAAATGCGAGAAGGTGTTTTAGTTACTGGAGAACACCGCCTTTAAATTGGAGTGGCATATCAAACTAAACTCTCTTGAATCTCACAAATGACAGGTTCAGGAAAAAAATATCAATCTTTGTACACGTACAGAACCACAGAATGTTAGGGCTGCCAAGGACCTTAGACATTATTATTCCAACAATTCCCAGTTTTGATAGGTGAGGAAACTAAAGCCTAGAGACGACATGATTTTCCAAAGATAATAAAACTAGGAAGTAGTGAAATTGAAGTTTGTTAAGCCCATGAAAACAATCTCCAAGCTACCTCAACATACACACAGTCAAAAAGGAGAGAAACTGTACAATAACTACATGTATTTAGTCTGGGATGATGGATTTTGCCACTATCCTTAAAGTTTTCAAAATGTTGAAAAACAAAGGGCACTTTTGGAGTAATGCTATTATTTTATAATTTTGCAATGACAAAATAATTTTAATATTCAATGATAAAACATTATTCAAAAGACAAAATGGATAATGGATAAATTATACTTTACATTATTTTCAAGATCATTGCTGGCTTCTCTCTGAATAAACAGACATCACCATGACAACTGCTAAGTGGTTTATATGCTCAGTACAGGGGCTAGACAGTGGATACTGCATTGCATAGGAATATACAATCCCCAGTCTGTGGCCATTTTTAGTCTACCTTTAGGAGTTCAAATAGAAACACGCTTTATTACACAAACCCACAATTCCTATGCATGAATATCTATCACTATAGTTCTTTCCAATAACACCTTGAAACTTTTACAATGCGGAGTTTTTGAGGAAAAGGCTATGTCACATTGGTTTTTGAAATTTCCCAAAATAATGTAGCACGCCAGTCTCTCTGACTTTTTAGACTGAATTATATTCACATTACCTCTCTTCTGGTTCACTTGGCTATTTCTGGTAGAATGGCTCTGCCTACACGAGTAAAATTTTATTACACTCTTATCCTTCATCGTTGGCTCTACCTTGGCAGTCAAGTTTAATCACGCCAGATGTTGTTTTTGCAAAGCTCAATCCTTCCTCACAGATAATAGCCAGCCTGACCAATTCTTCCCCTCAAAGTACCGCCCTCCCTCAGAAAAGTGCTCTGTTCAGGGGATAATGCCTGACAATGACTCCAACTAACCTGCTATCAATCAATCTGCGGGTTGCTATTTTACTAAAAAGATTTGATCTTCTTACTCTAAGTGGTAATTTTTTAACCGGGCTAGTCTGAAATGTTCTTAGTTTACTTTCTTTGTCTTATTATATGTGTCTATAACTACAAAATCTCATATACAGAATATAAATATGAATGGTTATTATACAGCAATGAAACACATTTTCCATGTGAAACTTATAAAATCGATCACATTGCTTTTTTCTATCAGCTTTATCTGTATTGATTTTTTTTGTCTCTTCATATAGGGAAAATAAGTAATTATTAACACCTCCAATGATTCTGCTCCCTCCACTTGGGGCTCGATTCATAAAGAAATTAGATTCCAACCAAGTGTTATGTACCTTACTCTTAGATTTCCTTCTTTCTTCTATTTCTCTGCTTCTGCACATAAATGTAACCCTTTCCAAAATAGGCTTGTAGAGCTACATGCCACTTACCCAAAGAACAGACTTCTAATCATTTGAACCGTCACATAAATAAATGCCACAAACCTTTATAAAAGGGAAAAAGACTTCTGAGAATCCAGGTGTCAGAAAACACATACTTATTTCATAAGAATAAAATTAAAAATGAGCTCTCTTTCCCGAGTTCCCATAGCTTATTATCTGTTCTTTTCTCATGGCACTTAACAATTTCTCCTTATTATTCTAGTTATTTATGTAAATGCGCTATCTCCCTTACCAACCAAGAAGATCTTTGCTGGCAGGATCCATGTCTAATATCTTATTCCACACAATGCCAATGCCTTAATTTATGTTCTATAAGGAACCATTTCTCCATCCTTTAAAGCCTCATGAAGGCTGTGGAAAGGTCAAGGTAACGAGGACTAGGAAAAGGCTATTTGATTTGTTTAGTTTTCACCAGTGTCTGACACTCATCACATGCTTTTATTATAGAATTTGTATGCATGCCTTAGATTCCCAAGTACTCCAACTGAAAAGGAAGCTTTATAAGCTCCTTGAGAGAAAGTTCCATATGTTGCTCATCTTTGTATCCATCAAAACTTTTAAATAAAACCTTGCACATAATAGGCAAGATATATAAATGAATGAACATAAATCAGATTATAAGGATAAATAGCAGATATTCATAAGATATGACAGCTAGTAACAAAGACAGGCACTAGAATATTTAAAAGGCATTTTTATCCATTAAATATTTATTAAGTGCCTATTATATACAAAGAACTAAAAGTGTTATGTACTAAAAGTAATAAGAATTCCCTCAGAGAATTCCTGGTTTAGTGGGAAAATCAGAAATGAGGTCAATACTTATAAACCAAAATTATAAGAGATTATGCCCTATTAATACATCCATTCCCTGAGTCCTGCCCAGTGCACTTTATATTGGAAAAAGATTTTTTAAATGAAAAAAGAGTTTAAACCAGTAAAAATTTGAGAGCTAAAATAGATAAGATTACAATAATGGGAATACTTCATGTTAGATAAATGAGACATTACTATATTGCCACCATATCTTAAACACTTATAATCTAAATTACATTGTTTTACCAGTATTCTCTTTGTGCCACATCCAAAACAATCATATATATGAATACATTTACATGGGTTATCATATTTTAAGAGATATTTAAAAATACACCTAAGCAAGTGTTAATATTATTAATAATATCAAGCATTTAAAATTTCTCCTCTATTTTCTTTCTTTTAAAAGCAAAACTTCTCTAAGTGTCTTATATAATTTCCCCAAACCTTGTTAGTTATTTCATTCAAGCACAGAAAATTTCCAATAGCTCATGAACTATAAGGGGCTACCCCAATATTTGATACATTATAAAGGAGTAATAGCTAGTTATTAAAATACTCAAGCATAGCCTTTGAGAATAATTTTACTCAACTTTGAAGACTCAGCAATTTAGTCCACTATCATGTTCTTTTCTCTGGAAATAACTGAGACCCTAACTGAATACCAAATAAATTTCCTTTCACATGGAAAATTAAAAGGTAGAATGTCTGCGAAAGGAAAAATTTTACCACTATGTAGCCTTAAAGTGTTAACAGATTCAAGGCATTTAGCAGCATTATTCTAGCAAAAGAAGATGCACAATGAGAAAATGGGCATGATTTAGGTGCCCTATATACAGTGCTGAATTGTGTAATAGTCCAGCCAGCCATCTTCTATTGCAGCTGGCTGTCTGAAAGGTAACAGTAAATGGCAATGTGTTGCAGGGTATGCGCCACTACAGATGTACTAGAGAAGGATTATAATAACATTTGAGAAGCAGGGTTTTTCTCTGCTTAAAAGAAATATACATTCATTACAGAAAATTTGGAATATCAGAAAAGAACCAATCTATAAATAATAATAAAAGCATAAAAGCATAATATGCTAATTAGACCGGACATCCTTCTGGACAAAGCCGAGGCTTCGAGGGAAGCCCAGGTCCCGAGTGCCAGAGGGAAGCTGGTGCCGGCAGCCAGGGGAAGGAAGGCCTACTCTTGCACGAATTTCGTGCATCAGGCCTCTAGAACCATTATAAAAACTATTCATTATACATTAAGGCAGAAATTACAAGTATCATCATATTTGTGTATTACTCCCAGTATGTGTACATTGTTGTATGTGTGTGGGGGGAGAGGGGCGTGCATGGGTGTGCAGGAGTGTGCATGCTTTATAAGGTATACTCATGGATTCAAAATGTTTTTTGTCCACTTCAGACTATATTATGAAAATTTTCCCAGTCTTTAGTTATAATTCTGATTTGAAATAGTTAAGTAGAATTCCATAGTATAAATGAACCATAGTTATTTAAGCAATGGCCTATTGTAAGAAATTTAAGCCATTTCTAATGTTTCATCATTATAACTAACTGTATAATAAAAATGTCTTTTCATACATCAGTGGTTTTCATTTTTTTGTTTTTGTTTTTATAAATTACTAGAAGAGGAGTTAGGCAAAGAGTACAAACATTTTGAAGTCTGTTGATATAAATATTGCTAAATTGCTTTCAGGAGAGGTTTTACATTATCCTTAGCAGTGTATGTGTTTTCCTAACACTGAATTAAATAGATTGGTAGGTGGTTGGATGGATAGATAGATAGATAGATAGATAGATAGAGACATACATGCATGCATACATGCACTAGTAAAATATTCATTTTATGTGATAGTAGTTACTTATATTTCTGATTTTCTTACATTTTTCTCAAATATTTGCCCATTTTTCCATTGACTACAGAGTGTATCTCATTTTCCTAATGAACTGTAAGTGCTATCTGAATATACAATATTGAAACATTATTTGCCAATCAGGGTTGTAATTTTATTATGAAAATATATAAAAAAATAATCAGAACACAAGTATAATTATCCACCTTTCAGAACAAGCATCAACACTATCATAATTGTCAAGCAGCTTTCCTTTTTCTGAAAATAAAAAATTACAGATAAAGCTGAAACCCATTTGTTTTTTAATATATTTTTATTGATTTCAGAGAGGAAGGGAGAGGAAAAGAAAGGTAGAAACATCAGTGACGATCATTGATCGCCTGCCTCCTGCATGCCCTCTACTGGGGATTGAGCCCCAAACAAGGAATGTGCCCTGACTGGGAATCGGACCATGACTTCCTGGTTCATAGGTTGACGCTCAACCACTGAGCCACGCAAGGCAGGCTGAGCAACTGAAGCCCATCTGTATCCCTCTTTACCCAGAATCATCGACAATCATGAATTTTATGTGTATCTATCATGTTATTACACGTTACAACTGTTTTCATGAAAAATTGTGCAGTATTGTTTGGACTACCTTTAAAAAAGTTAAATGTCATACACATCATTCTGCATCTTACTTTTTTTCAATTTGCATATTCCATCTTTATTAGATAGGATTTCATAGAAATAATTTTACAAATTAGAAAAAAAACTGACAATGTGTCCAAATTTTAGTCAGGAATATATGGATAAGGTAGGTACACTATGCATAGCCTGCTGGTTTGCACAAATCCTAGGGTCACTGAGAAGCCTGAGTAGGGCTCCCACTAGAGGGCAGTAAAGGCTCCCTGAAGGGCTGACAAATTCAAGCCCTTTCTTCAGGACTTTTCTTCAGCTTTACTTATTACTAAGAACATGCAAATTCAGGATTGCTAAAATGAGGCTTGTTAAACTAAAATTTGCTCATTATCAAATGCTGGGGTCCAACCCCAGCAGGTCCAGGGGTCCCCAAAGGTGTGGACGGAGTCGGCGAAGAAGGAATGACACGGAGACAGCGTTCAGTTGATCAGCAGCCTTGCCAGGATCTCTAACCACAATCTCCAGCCAAGTTCTCTGTCCATGTTCTCTTGCTAGGTTCTCCAGCCAGGTTCTGTAGCCATTTTCCCTCGCTAGGTTCTCCAGCCAGGTTCTGTCCAGGTTCTCCAGCCAGGTTCAGTCACCAGGTTCTAGTCAGGTTCTCTTGCCATATTCTATCCGGGTTCTGTAGCCAGGTTCTGTCTCTAGGTTCTTCAGCCAGGTTCTCTCGCTAGGTTCTGTCTCTAGGTTCTGTGGCCAGTTTCTGTCCAGGATCTTTTGCAATGTCCTCTCCAGCGAAGTTCTTCTGTCTCTAGGTTCTGTGTCTAGGTTCTGTGTCCATTTTACTTTTTTTAGTTAACATTGTTTTTTGAATTCTATCTGTCTTGACATATAAAGGTCTAGCTCATTAATTTATCCATGTGATTTCTATCATGTTCATTCATTTTAACTACTATATAATATTCCATCTCATTGAGATTTCATCACTTATCCATCCACTATGATAAACATTTGAGTTGTTTCCTGTATTTGGTATTGTAAAAATTGAATTAGCAACCAACCTTGTACATATGGTACAAATATCTCTATGTTATATACCTAAATATGAATTGCTGAACCAAGAAATTGGTATTAAATTGAATACTGAATTACTGAATCACTTTCAACATTATTAGATAGTCATATTTCTCTCAGTTTTCTAATGCTTTATTTAGAATTTTTGTATTTATGTTCAGAAAAGAGACTGGACTATAATTTTTTGTTATACTTTGTTTTTCAGTAAGAAGTTAATAATTTATTTAATAAAGTAAGCTGGGGAGCATGTCCTTATTTTATAAACTTTGAAAAACATTTGTGTAATAGGGATTATCTTTTCCATGAAGGTATGATAAAAATCACATGTAGCTGGGCCTGATACTTTTAGAATGGAGTGGGAGTGAGGGCAATATATATATATATATAGCCATATCCATTGAAACATTATTTACAATAGCCAGGATATGGAAGCAGCCTAAGTGTCCACTGATAGATGAATGAATAAAGAAGATGTGGTACATATATACAATGGAATATTACTCATCCATAGAAAAGAATGAAACCTTGCCGTTTGTAACAAAATGGATGGACCTACAGGGCATTATACTAACTGAAGTAAGTCAGACGGAGAAAAACAAATACCATATGATTTCACTTATATAGAGAATATAGAAAAACAAAATAATTGAACAAACAAAACAGAAACAAACTCACTGATACAGAGAACAAACTGATGATCACCAGGTAGGTGGGGGTGGGGGGACATTGAGAGGATGGGAGAAAAAGGTGAAAGGGATTAGGAAGTACAAATTGCCAGTTAGAAAAATAGTCATAGAGATATAAAGTACAGCATAGGGAATCTAGTCAATAATATTATAATAATTATGTAAGGTGCCAGATAGATACTAGACTTACCGGGTGATTACTTCTCAAGGTACAGAAATGTCTAGTCACCGTGTTGTACACCTGAAACTAATATAATGTTGTATGGCAACTATAATTGAAAAATAAAAATTTTAAAACTGCTATAATAAAAAATAAATGTGATGCTAATAAAATAGTAATAAATAAAAAGTTAAAAATAAAAAAGCCTTTTCAAGGTTGCGTCATTGAGCTGATCACTACTGTGGCTGACTAGGGCTAGATTCCACTAGTGACCCTGTGAGGAGTTGCATAAAGAGCACCTTGAAATTATTCACTGGTCATCCAATGGCTCCTACTCCTCATTGGTCAGTGATGGCCCCATGGCCTATGAAATCTCTTACGGGTTGTATATGAGTGTTAAGGGTTCCCACACATCACAAAGGCAAAGTAGCTGTCAACTATTAGGTCACACCTCTGTAAATCTGCCACGTCAATGACTAGAGTAAAAAGTGGGTTGACTGCATATGAGGTGGAACACAGGTATCCAATACATTTTATCTTAAGTTTCAAAAGTATTTAGTCTCTTATGATTTCTTGTGTCTATTCTTATGCTCCCTTTTTATTTCCAATATTATTTGGACATTTTTCCCCTGATTCCTCTGCTTTTTCCTGTGGGGAACTTATGCCATGTAGTTCAGGTCCATCTTGCCATGACTTCAGCCACATGTGTGGGACCAGGACAAGGCTTGGTCAAAGGACTCCAACTCCTTGCCCTCAAAGATAGTTCAGGAATGGGAACATAGCCTAAACAGAGCTACTTTATTCCCTGACAACTGCTAATGTGGGTGCTGGGTAGACAGGAACTCTCATACTTGAGTGCTTTCAACTATGAAATTATGTCAATTGAATGAATTCATCATATATAAGATGTTTGGTAGAGCACATGGAATTTAAGACACACCAATATCTGTTAGTACCCTTTCTCCTGCCTCTCTGTTGATTATATATAGTGAGTGCAGGCTAACAATCTATAAAGAAAAAACAGCCCACTCACTGCTTACAATCTTGACTATAGAGTGATGGTAGTGGCATTACATCTCCCCAGAGTATTCATGTTCTAACTAACATTGAAATTTTCTAGAGAAATTGTGATCATTAATGGTGATATTCAAGGCACTGTATTTTTTTACTATATTTGGAATATTCTAAGTCATCTAGATGACCAAGTTACTTTAAGGCTCACTCTGGCTGCTATGGTAAATGAGGCAGGTTAACCTAAGAGAATATTTTCTGAATTGCCCATGTATTTTCAGCCCATTCAGACAAACACTGCCATCAAGAAATGGCTATGCAATGTAAAAGTAGTAAATCTGCAAGCATTTCTCAAGCAAGATGATTGGTCATAAAATGCATCTGTGCCCATCTGTCCAAGGGCAGTTCCGAGCACAGGCAAAGTTTGGGTTTGCTTCTCTGTAATTCAGAAATGCAGGCCACGCAGTAGCCAATATGTCGATTCTCAAAGGTCAAAAACAAGGATCCTGATAAAGTTTTGAATTCTATATGAGTCTCATCTTTGTGCAGGAGGAGTCAAGGAGAAATCTATACTATTTTTTTAAGCGTCTTTTGGGCACAAAATATAGCAAGCATAAAATTATTCACAAAGTTGGAACTGTTCAAAGGTGAAGTGCGAATGGCCTCACTACATCACAGTGACAACGGTCCAAAACTTTACATTCTTGCCAAGTCATAGTAACAAAAACTTGATTTGGAGTGTTTGTGATAAAATGCATGGACATTCAATGATGTCCAAAACTTTACATTCTTGCCAAGTCATAGTAACAAAAACTTGATTTGGAGTGTTTGTGATAAAACGCATGGACATTCAATGATGGACTGATTAACTATTTGTATATCAACAACATAAATCCTTTATAGGGCATTAGAAAGGAATACTGACTGATTTCTTTGAAGGATCACTGGGGACCCATTGAAAGCATGATAGGAGGTCAATACTTAGCAATCAATTTGGCCTCAAGTTTCTAGATTTAGCCCATATTGCCCAGTGTTTGTACTTATTTGAGCTAAATTAAAACCATTAGACCTACACACAGTACAAAATTTTACTATTCAAGAATCAGTCACCTGGAGGCTCAGGTTCAGCCTGATTTGCATGGCCTTTCATGATTGGCCACAGTTTCATCAAGGAGGTAGCACATGTGTATATTTTTCTCTCAGGGCTGTTAGGAGGATAGTTGAGTCAGGGAATGGTTTAAACTTCTGGCCCTAAGGTACAACAGAAGTTCAATTAAGAGAATAAACACCAACCTAAGAAGATATTTAATAAACAGTCACTTTCTCCAAAGTTTACCTGCTGTGATTTTACAGGGGGGAGGAAGTACAAGCTTCGTACCTCTGGGATGGGCAGTCTGGCTTGAACACTTGCCTCAATACTTCTTAGGAGTGTGGCATTTTCATGTTGTTTGCATTTTCCAAGCCTCAGTCCCTTGTCTAAAAATGGGATAAGAATTGGGTTGTTATGAGAATTAAATTTTTTGGTTATGTTTTAATACTTCTTTACCCAATAAATGGCATGTTATAAACACTCAACATATGTTTAATTATACTATTTTAATGGTATACTAGTGAGGGTTCTCCAGAGAAATAGAACCAATAGGATGTATATATCTATTGAAAGAGATTTATTATAAGGAATTGGCTCATGCAATTATGAAGGCTGACAAGTTCCAAGTTCTGCAGGCTGATTTGGCAAGCTAGAGACAAGGAGAGCCGATGCTTCAGTTCAAGTCCAAATACAGAAAGAAAAAAAAAAAAGCCAATGTGTTAGTCTGAAAGGTAGGCAGGAAGGATTATTTTTCTGTTTGTAAATAGCTTTGTTGCAGTATAACTGATATACATAGTACCTATAGTTAACAATTCAGTACTGTACACTTAAAAATTTGTTAAAAAAAGAGCGTAGACCACATGTTAAGTATCTAACCAGGATGCTCACACGTGCGCGCGCGCGCGCACACACACACACACACACACACACACACACACACACGGGCTGTCAGGCAGGAAGAATTCTTCTGACTGACTCATCCTTTTTGTTCTATTCAAGTCTTCAATTTATTGGATGAGGCCCACCCATGTTAGGGAAGGCAATCTGCTTACTCAGTTTAACAATTTAAATGTTAATCTCAACAAGAAAACACCCTCATGGGAACACCCAGAATGTTTGACCAAATATCTGGGCAACCCGTGGCCCAATCAACTTGACACATAAAATTAACCAACACAAATGGATGTTAGTAAAATCATATACTATGCATATACAATGCTACCATAATTCGTTAAAACGGCAAAATGCATTCAAATGTTTTATGTCTTTACATAATAAATTATGTGTGAGAGTTCAGTTTAGTATTGTTGTCCTTTGTTGTTGTTTTTTTTTTAACAAAGTGCACAGTTATTTCACTAAATTAATTGGTCATTCCCTTCTAAATAGTCAGATGTGGCTACAGTCAAATTAAGTGGAATTTTTACAGCCTAGTAATTTTTGAAAAGGGACAAAACTCCCCAACATAGAAGTTCATCACTATATAGTCTTAGGTTTCAAAACCTCTGAGCACTC
>NW_006287806.1:888583-900075 GCF_000327345.1 Myotis davidii
AGCATTATTGAGTGTGTATCAGATAAATAGAGCGATGAAGTGAAACCAATATAAAATTTTATTGTATTTTTTCATCAGCTCAAGTCAATGATTTAAAGGGAGAATTAAATGCATTAAAGGGAAAATAATTTGTAGAATAAAAAGTAGGCTACAATTTTCAAAGAAGTAACAAGGGTGGCGAGGAACGCATGACACAAAAATCACATTTAAATTTTCTAAGCTTTAATTGCAATTAATATTGCCCAGTAGACCAAAGCTGCATTCAAATCATTTTCATTTGACCACATTGTGCTTTCTTACAAATTTTTCAATAAGTAGTCATGAAGCTTTAAATTTTGTACAGATGGTTGATTATACTATAATGCCTAAAACATGGTATTAAAGGAACATTTTTAAACCAAGTGTAGTATTGAACAAAACTAAGAAAAATTATATACCTTTAAATCTAGAGAGTTGTATAGATGACAAAACACAATCTATTGTTTTTCCCTTGCTCTCGGTGCATTTGTTTGATAAATGAACATTTAATTGAAAATAAAGGGTTAAACAAATACTCAGAGAATGCCTCTATTCCTGAGAGAGTCTAAAATTGAATACTTTTGGAAAAAAAATCTAGTTTTTAACTGTGCTAGCCTTTAATGGAAAGATAACTTCTGGAAAGACATCAAATGCATAGGTAATATTTTTAAACAAATATCAAAATCAGAAGACTTAAAACATGTAATCTATATAAATAAACAAATAATGGCTATCATTTATTTAGGTTTTATTATGTGGCAGGCACTTTAGCAATATTATCTCTAATTGTCACATTCACAACATTCCTCCAAGATATCTGTCAGCTCTCCACCCCGAATCTCCACTCCTCTCCCCACTACAAATGAGGAATCTGAAACTCTGGAATATAAGGACTAAGGCATAAGGATCTGAAATCAGTTTCATGCAGCAGCAGGGCTCACTACGCCATTCTACCTCTAAAGAAACATTCAAGTCCAGAGCCACAAGCATTTCTTTTCCAAGCAGTGCAGCAATTTTCTCTTTGAAAAAAAAACACACACAAATCATTGATTTGTTTCTAATTATAAGTATTATAACTCAGTGTGTGATTTTTCTTGTTTGTTTTTGTTTTGTTTTGTTTTTGGTAGAACATATAAAAGGCAAAAAAAAGAAACAGAAATAATTAGTAATTACATCAGTACATTGCGTCACACCTCATGAATGCTATGTTGTGCCACCCAGGTACCCCTTTCGGGACAAAACAATTTATCCCCCAAAGTGATGGAAAGGCTGTGACTGTCAGCTTTCAGTCCTCGTCAGGAATATCCTTGGCTGAGGAGAGGCACCTACAGTGACTTATTGCTGTGTGGTTTTTTTAAAGGCTCCCCTTTTCCTCTGCTTTATCCCCTTCCTCCGTGCAGGACAACTAGGAACAGCCATCACCATGAGCTGAGATGACTGCTTGCTGTGGCCACACCACAGACCAACTTCCCCCTCTGCCCAGTCGGGTTTCCTGCCTTTCCCAAAGACAGGGGTGGAACCTGAAAGTACTCGTAATAAACTTCCTTTGTGCTAGTATGTTTCAAAATCTGCTGGTAAATTATAGGGCAATCGTGTACCTCTACATTGTAATCGGCTTTCATTTTCACTTAAAAATACATAATAAACATCTTTTTACACTCAAAACATTCTTTTACATTATTTTAAATGACTATTTTTTTACTGTATATTGTTATATACTGAAGGGGTTCAGAATAGACCTCCTCAAGATGTGCCACTTTGGCATGTGGATTATTTTGAGCAGAAGGCAATCGGGGTTCTGCCTTTAGGCACCCCAACTGGGCATTGAACCTGCAACACAGGTATGTGCCACTGATACATACCATTGTAATTAGCTAATTACTAATAGTGGGAAAGGAGAAAAGGGAAGGCCAGACACTACAGGTATGCCGTTTGGGCAGCTTCACCTGGAAACTGCAACTTCACACTCCCCAAGGAAAACCCGGCCTATTTCCTGCAAAACAGTGGGGGAAGGGATCCAACAAAGGGAAGGAAGACACAAGTCCAGTAAAGTTGGGGTGGCACAGGGAAGGTACTTGTCTCTCTGTCACACCTGGGAACAAAGATCATTGGCCAGATGGGTGTGGCCACTGCAAGCATGTGAACATTTGGGAATACAACGGAGCTTTTGGGCTCTTGGCTTGCTCTCGCCTTCCTTGCATTCGCCCATGTTTCCTCCAGAGCCACGTGTCCCTGTGTAGCCCTCATGCAATGGCCTGAGGGGCTGCAGCGGGGAACACAGATTAAGCCAGCATGATGCTGGCCTGGCCTGTGCAGGCATGAATGGAAACTCTGGACACTGGTTCTCACTTTAGCTCCACCAAAGCCCCAGCTACACTTCTATGGTGGGACAAAGGGAAATGAAACTTTGGAAATTCAGTGGTTTGATTCCACAGAAATAAAGCTTTCAGCGTTATTGCATCCTCCCATGCAAGTCTCAGAAAAATATTTTCTCTGGATATTGCAAGAAATCCACCCCACCCCCCACAAGCCACTGGGAGAGATGAGGACCTCTCCCCTCTGTTAACACCCAAACTTGGAATCCAATCAGCAACCTTTTGGTTTACAGGACGATGCTCCAACCAACTGAGCAACACCAGCTAGGGCCAGAAATAAGTTTTTCTGACCTATCTATAGGACAGGGCAAACTTCTAATTACCTAACATCTGCTCTTCTTATCTTCCTCCCCTCTGAAGCCCCAAGGTGCCTTACCTCACTCTTAGCTTAGAATTTTTCTTTTCTGTTTCTGAACCTCTCATTTATGTGGGGTCTCTGACTCTCTCATGCGTATAAGGTTACCCAGAGACACATATGCAATTAAATTTGGTTATTTTCTCATTAATCTGCCTCAAGTAAATTTAATTATTAGACCGGCCAAAAGAACCTTGGTAGGTAAAGGAAGTTTTCTTTCCCCCTACAACGCCATAATTTATCATCTACCCAGTCTTCAGTATTAAAGCGTCTCCAACTGTCAGTTCTAAACAAGTTATTTACACAGTCTCAAAGTGTATCCCCATAAAATGCTTGTTAGTTACTTCAGAGTGGAGAAACCTTGCAGACACCACCTTCACAAAATGATGCAAGTGAACGTTGTTAGTAATGGGACTAAGCAGCAGCATGTGCCCTCCTGAAATTATATCCTAAGAATTCAGAATTGCTTCTGTGGTATTTCTGCCAAAAATGCTTAACCTGAAACAATAATGGGAAACAGCAGATAAGCCCAAATTGAGGGACAGTCTACAAAATTACAGGTTTGTACACTTCAAAAATGTCAATGTGAATACAAATAGGAGGTTAGGAAATTTCCCAGATAAAAGAAGACCAAAGAAACATTATAATTGAGCACACCACATAATGTTACATTTTCTTTTGCTACAAAGAAATATTATTAAGACAACTGTCATTATTAAGGACATTATTAAGACAACTGTCAAAATTTCAATAATGTCTGTATATTAGATAATGTATATTAGATAATGTCAAGTTACTAATTTTGATAAATGTCCTTAGATTATGTAAGAGAATTCCTTATTTTTAGGAAATCTACACTTACATATTTAGAGGGAAAGAAGAATCAGGCTTGCAAGCCACTCTCTAACAGTTCAAAAAAAATAGGAGTGTGTGTGTGTGTGTGTGTGTGTGTGTGTGTACACAGAGAAACAGAGGAAGAAAAAAAGAAAATGAACTTGGGTGGAGAGTGGATGGAGAAGACGAGGAGTGAGAATAAAGCAAATAAACAAATACAGAAAATATTAACATTTAGGGTATTTGGGTGAAGGATATACAGGAATTCTATGTATTATTCTTGGAGCTTTTCTGTAGACAGGAATTATATTTTTACAAAGAATTATTAATCCCATATCATACATGTTGTAATTTTTCCAAGTATGTGATTTGTATTTTAATTTTATCTATAGTAGTTATTAATATATGAAGTTTACTTCTTTTGTAGTAAATCTACCAGTGGTTTCCCATAAAGTATCTGGCTTTGGTGTCTGCTCAGGAAGACTTTCTTCAACCTCTGATTATATAAATATTCACTTATATTTTCTTCTAGCACATTTGTGTTGTTCTAGTTGAATATATACTTGACCTTGAATTTATTCTCGTGTGATGCAAGGACTTAATTTTTTTTAATAGAGAAAGAGAGGAAAGAAGAGGGAGACAGAGAAACACTGATGAGAAAGAACCATCAAAACATGGATTGGCTGCCTCCTGCACACCCACTTTGGGGGTACAACCAGGGAATTGAACCAGTGACCCCTCAGTACATGAGACAATGCTCAATGAACTGAGCCACACTGGCTAGGGCCTTAACTTAATTTTTATTAGAGTCAGCAGTGTCCCAATACCATATATTGATGAATCTATCTTTTTCCCATTAGTTTGAATTATCACATATATTACATTCCAATTTCTTATAGAGCTCTGTTTCTAGGCTTTCTGTTCAATTCATGACATTATCTATTCTCATGTCACATTTTTAAAAATATATTTTATTAATTTTTTACAGAGAGGAAGGGAGAGGGATAGAGAGTTAGAAACATCGATGAGAGAGACACATCGATGATCAGTTGCCTCCTGCACACCCCCTACTGGGGATGTGCTTGCAACCAAGGTACATGCCCTTGACCGGAATCAAACCTGGGACTCTTCAGTCCACAGGCTGACGCTCTATCTACTGAGCCAAGCCGGTTAGGGCTCTCATGTCACATTTAAAAAAATACTTTACCTAATACATTTTTTACATTTTGAAGTATTAGTTTGTTGTGTATTACCCTTAAAAAAATCTTTAGTATTCTAATGCAAAACCAGCTCCTCAGTATCCTGTTTCTAACAAGGTACTGAGTTGCTTTTCAGGAACAACAGACCAAATCCGCAAATCATGCAGACCAAGCATGTGCAGAGGGGAGAACTCTGACTTCCACCTGCACCTGGAATCGAAACCTTGCTGACTCCCACCCACCCCACCCCCAAACCCAAGGACCAAGACATGACCAGAACTTGAACACCCAGAACCAATCAAACTCCGCGAGACTGAAATGACTCCTACCTCTTTCATGTTCCTTACCTTAGACGGCTATCCAATCAGATCACCGGAATTAGAATTAATGACTAAACATAACTCCTCCCGAATTAGAATTAATTAATATGTATAACCCCTCCTCACCTTATTCTTTAAAGGTGTTTCAGGCCTTTGTTTGGAGAGATGGATTTGGGTAGGATTTGGGCTTTCTCCCTATCTTCTTGTCTGGCTGCCTCTCAAAAATAAACTCTTGTTACCCACTTGATGCTTTAGTGATGGGTCTTAACTGCACATGGAGCATGTGGCTATAGTATCTGGGGATGTATTACTGTTCTCATTACTAATTTTGTAAATTTTCATGTAACCTCTTTTTAAATTAAAATAACTAGAAATTTCTCTTTTCAAAGAATTACCTCTTGGATTTATTTCCTAAACCTATAGTTTTCTAATTCATTCAGTTGTGGCTTTCATCTTTATTAATTTTTTCATTCTGCTTTACTTTGGTTATTTTGTTACTTTTCTTAGAGACTATTAAGTTATGCTTAACTTATGCTAAACTTAGAGAATGCTTAGTTTGTTTTTATTCTTTCTCATTTAACAAGGAAATATTTTACTGCTAAGAATTTTCATGAGTACAGCTTTGACAACTTCCCATTAAATTTTTACAAGTAAAGTTGTCTTTATTGTTGCTTTCTAAATAGTCTGGAATTCTAGTTTTCATTTCTTCTTTACCCCAACCACTATGCATAGAATATAGTTTAATTTCCAAGTAACTAGATATTTTTATTGCTTATCTTTTTGGTACTCATATCTGGCTTTACTGTATTGAGATCATAGAATATTAATTGCATAATCCCTACTCTGGAATCTACTGAAGTTTTCTTTATCACCAAATAGGCAATCACTGTATTTAAAATAATAGATATGCCAAAACCGGTTTGGTTCAGTGGATAGAGCGTCGGCCTGTGGACTGGAAGGTCCCAGGTTCGCTTCCGGTCAAGGGCATGTGCCTGGGTTGCGGGCACATACCCGGTGGGGGATGTGCAGGAGGCGGCTGATCGATGTTTCTCTCTCATCGATGTTTCTGACTCTCTATCTCTTTCTTCTTCTCTGTAAAAAATCAATAAAATATATTAAAAAAATAATAAATAAATAAAATAATAGATAGCTGAAAATAACATGGATATCTTTAAGGTATACATCATATTCTTTATTTTTTTCTAATGAACTGAAAGGTGTCTCTTCCACTATGATTTTTGTTTTGTAACAATTTATCCTTGAGGTTTTAACAATATTTACTTTAAATAGTTTAATATAATATGTGGTGCATAAAAGTTCATAAAGGTTCATCTTCCTGCAAATCATGCCCTTCTCAATATAAAATATATCCCAGAAACTGTGACTACACCCATGAGATATTTTAATTCTACATATGTTCATATTCTATATACTCAGATAGATACATAAATACTTTCCACTGGAAGAAACACCCCTTTCTTGCGCTAGGTTTTTAGTGGCTATTGGACATTGAAGTGCAGTTATCAGTGTTGTTTGCAAATTTCAAAGTTTCTTTTCTGCCTTCTTTGGTAGGTTCCAATTGTAAATACAAATTTACCTAGAAGATATTTTTCTTAACATAAGATTTACACCGAAATCTTAGCGAAATTTAAGACAGCCTCTTATAAATGTTATTTTGTTGTCACTGCTTTAATCATAGAGGGGCAACACCACCATAAGTCAAGAACAGAAAATATCTAAGTGGGAAATCCTTAACTAAAATGCAAAACAGCACCTGGGGGAATGAAGAAAGCAGGAGTTCCAAGAAGGAGACATGGAAGCAGTAATGACAATGGTAATAATAATAGTAATGTCCTAACCAGTTTGGCTCAGTGGATAGAGCATCGCCCTGCAGACTGAAGGGTCCCGGGTTCGATTCCAGTCAAGGGCATGTACCTTGGTTGCTGGCACATCCCCAGTGGGGAGTGTGCAGAGGCAGCTGATCGATGTTTCTCTCTCATCGATGTTTCTAACTCTATCCCTCTCCCTTCCTCTCTGTAAAAAATCAATAAAATATATTTTAAAAAAATATCAGTAATAATAAAGGAGGGGGAAGAGGCAGAGGAAAAACTGATGCTAGCATTCACTAGAAGCTTGCTGTATCTGCCAGGCACTGTTCCAAATGCTTTACGTATAATATCTGCCTTTATCCCAGCCATGATCCTATGAGGTAGACACTATTGTATCTCCATTTCGTCAATGAAGGAACTCAGGCACAGAAAAGCTAAGTGATGAGCCAAATACTAGTCTGGGGTTTAAGCCGGATCGACAATAGCCAGAGCTGGCACTCTTACCGCCATCTACAAAGACTCATTAAAAGGGGAAATGGGGGCAGACGGAAACTAGACTTTTGGCGGTGAACACGCTACAGTGAATACAGATAGTTAGAATGTTCTGTACCTAAAATGTACATAATGTTATTAACCAATGTAGGTTTTTTTTTTGTTAATTCTCACCTGAGGATATTTTTCCATTGATTTTTAGAAAGAGTAAAAGGGAGGGAGAGAGACACACAGAGAGAGAAAACGTCCATGCGAGAGAGAGACATCGATTGGTTGCCTCCTGCATGGCAACGGAGGTAAGTGCCCTTGAGCGGAATCGAACCCGGACCCTTCAGTCCACATGCCGATGCTCTATCCACTGAGCCAAAGCAGCTGGGGCTAAAATTAATTTTTTAAAATAATGTGGGGGGAAAAAGAGAGAAAATGGAAAAGCAAACTATATCTGCTTTGAAAACATTGCATAGAGGTTAAAAACACGGGTTTTGGAGCTGTATATACTGAGCCTGAGGATCCATTGCACCACTCACCAGGTCTGTGATGTAGGGCAATTTATCTAACGCCTCTGTGCTTCAATTTCCTCATCCATAACATGAGAATATTAATGACTCCCCAGAATTGTGAAAATACCAAAAAATGCATAAAAAGTATTCAAGACAGTGCGTGCCCCTTAAACCTTACCTAATGCTATTATATATAACAATGTTACATATTGTTCAATCAGATACCAATAATAACTAGATTAAGGCTTATAACATGAAGTTATGGTGTGCTGCTTAAATCTCTCAAGAACATACTTGAATGCATTTTTAAAATGAAAATTAAATTTACTTTAAAATTTACTAAATATGGTTTTAAAATACAGGGATGGGTAAAAGTAGGCTTGCAGTTATAATAAAAATAAATAATACAATAATTAATAATAATAATACAAGAATAAACTGTTTCACATACTCACAACTATAAACCTACTTTTGCCCACTCCTATACCTGTATGTAATATCACTATACAAAAGTTTCCTTCAAAAACAAAATTCTGATCTCTAAATATGTCCCAATCCTTGTAAATGTCTTCGAAGAATATCTGACTTTCAAATATGCAAAAATGCCAAGATATAATGATGTTCATTAAAACTTTGTTTCTTTACCCTGGGGCATTTTCTTTTGAGCTGGAAAGGAACTACAGCATAACAACTGCTAACAGGATGTTCATGATATATTTTAACATCCATATCCACTAAAAATCAGGAAAAAAACTAATATCTCATAGTCTTTTTACTTATTTCATTTTATAACATATTGATTTTCTATTTTATCAGATATAGCCTTTTAACCACCAGATATATAAATGAACAATTACTCAGAAGTTATTCTTATATTCTGACTATAGATAAGAGTACAAGAAGACTTTTCCAAAAGAATGAGATTTTATGGTCTCAACTAAATGATTGTGTGATTTATAGAATCTGTAAATTTTTTAGAATTCACTTCAACCTTAATGTTTTTCTTATCATTATAATAGATTGATCAGATTAAGCAATAAAGAAATGGTTTTACCCCTCACCTAATGCAAATATAGTACATTAGTAAACATTCCACTGGATTTTCACATTCATGTAATAGTAATTCTATTTTTAGGTAAACCTTTCTTTTCCCTCACTTTCATTTTATGCTTTTGAGCAACATTATATAATTTTTAAAATGCAATTTAGAGATAGACCACCTGGGTTCAATCTTACTTCTGATTCTTTACCTGTTCTTTGCCTTTGGTTAAGTTTTAAAACCTCTCAGAACCTTAAATTAAACACAAGTAGCACCTCATAGGGTTGATATGCAGTTGTAGTACAAACATATATAAAATGACTTATACACTATAAAGATTTATAGGAATACAAAGTGGCTTTATGACTGCATTTGGAATATTTGCTTCAATGGTATAATAGCTTATTTTTGTTGAAGCACAAAATATAAATTTATAGATAACCACATACAAATTTAATTTATATTTAAACATATGAGAAGGAATTGATTCTCTCATGTAAAGGAATATTTAGGTAGTTAGGTATGTGAAAAGTGCACATAAGTGGAGCCATTTTAAAGTAGAGCCAGAGCAGCCATTCCAGGGGAAGGACTTGTACATCTTACTCCTTGAACCTTTGGAATGTTTGAAGGGGGAAAAATAACCTTTGAACTGGACAAAAATACGTTGTCTTACAAAAACAAACAAACAGCAAAAAACAACTGTTGACAAAGCTAACAGGAAAGCATACATTCTGATCACAGGGACTGATGATTATGGGTATTTTTTTTAATATATTTTATTGAGTTTTTACAGAGAGGAAGGGAGAGGGAGAGAGAGCCAGAAACATCGATGAGAGAGAAACATCGATCAGCTGCCTCTTGCACACCCCCTACTTGGGATGTGCTCGCAACCAAGGTACATGCCCTTGAATTATGGGTATTCTTGAGAATGATTAACCAGCCATGCATAGCTGAAGAGGAACCCAGCTTGTTCATACCAATCAAAATTCCTTTCTTCTATTTATGCAATTATTTCCCTTCCTTTTCTCATTAAAAGCCTTTGCTGTACCCCATAATCAGGACACGATTTGGGTTTCTGCCTGAATCTGTGTCCCCAGATTGCAATTCTGTGATCTCAAATAAACTCTTTTTGCCTCTTACTTTGGCTTTTTATTTTTAAGTTAACAGGTTGATCAACTCAAAGTCTAAACTCATATTTTATGTTCAAGGAGGCTTAATTTACCCTTTCTTCAATTTTTAGCCTAAAAAGCATTTCTGTTTGTTCTCTTCCCACTCTACCCATCCCCCAGACCTACTACCTCTGAGTTTAAAATGAATTTTGATAGAAAAAAAATGTTTTCTATGTCATAAAAGCAGTTGTATTTCAACCATCAAGGCTTAATACTCTTCTGTCCCTATAAAAACTTATTTTTATATTTGAGGGAAAACTAGTGTAGATAAATCTATACTTTTGATACTTGGTTTTGCCCATAAGCACCTCCATTACTGCTTTTACACTTGAAGCAATGGATTTCCAAAGGGGAGAATGCCTGCCCTTTTTCTTTCTCAAGTGTTGAGAAAAGAAAATAAATTCTTCTATCAACCTCTGCCCCATTAATTCACATAAAGTGATCTTTTATGTTTTGAGGCAGCTGGACTTCTAATCCACAGGTCAGACATTAAACTAAAGAACAGACAAATAATTCATGACACATTCATATTGGCTCACTCATGTCATAACTCTAAGGTTTGTTTATTTTGGGAGATTCAATCATATCAGAACCCAGGGTTCAAGTTCAATAGAATGTGAGCTCTATTTGTCCATATTGAGCCATTTCAACACTCATCAGAACTTTCAGCAAATATGTGGTATGAAATCATTTTAAATCATTTCATAAGTTCTCATTTGTGCTGAATATTCCTATTGTCACATACATATACGAGCATACTCATGTACACAAAAAATTAAGCTGATTTCATCAAATACCAAATAATTTCATTTCATTTAACACAACCTCATGTCTTTCTCTTAATCTTCTTCCTAGCCTATTTTTTATGATCCCAGGCACTTATAAATGACAATTTAAGCTATCTGCTCAGCCTGGCCATGTCTCTAATCAGCATCACTAGATTTAATGGTCCTCTCACATTTGGATAAGGAAACCCAAGAAGTATCCCAAGTACCTCAGGAACTTGACATGTAGGCCTATGGCTTTGTCATCCACATAGAGATGGGTAGCAACCTACTGATAGTAACACTGAAAGACTCAAACCATACTTCCATCTCCAAAATGATTCCCATTTTTTGCCCTCTACCACTTTTAAGGTGTGAATAATTAATAACTTTAGCATTGGAAAAAGGTAAAGTATCTACATTTGAAAAGAAAAGCTCAGGCCCAGCCCGGGTGGTTCAGTGGTTGAGCATTGACCTATGAGCCATGAGATCATGGTTTGCTTCCTTGGTCAGGGCACATGCCCAGGTTTGGGGCTCAATTCCTAGTAGGGGTGTGCAGGAGGCAGCCAATCAATGATTCTCTCTCATCATTGATGTT
>NW_006287806.1:900967-911529 GCF_000327345.1 Myotis davidii
GAGCAACAAATACATATGTATCAACAAGTGATTCTAAAAATCAAGTGAATAAATAATCTGATGAACAGAATAAACTGGGGATTATAATAGAATCGAGGCATAGAAAGGGAGTGGACTGACTATTCTTGGGGGGGGAGGGGTGCGGGGGTGCAGGAAGGGACTGGACAAAAATCGTACACCTATGGATGAGGACAGTGGAGCAGGGGGAGGTAAGGGCAGAGGGTGGGGTGGGAACCGGGTGGAGGGGAGTTATGGGGAATAAAGAGGAACAAATGTAATAATCTGAACAATAAAGATTTAATTTTTAAAAAAAGACAAAAAGGGTAATTGACTGTACCTTCGCTACGCTTCCCATTGGCTAATCAGGGAGATATGCAAATTAATTGCCAACAAAGATGGCGGCTAATTTGCATATGTAGGCGCCAAGCGACAGAGTGAAGCTGGCTAGCCCCAGGCAGGAGCAGCGAGTGAAGGCACGTGTGGCAAGTGAAGAGCAGAGGGAAGACCGCTGCGCCGGCCCCGCCACCAGGGCGTGGCCTTGGCTGACCCCCAGGGCCCGTGTGGCAAGCAAAGAGCTAAGCACTAAGCCTGCCATGCCGGCCCTGTCCCCGGGGCTGGAGCAGCCAGCGAAAAGTGAAGAGCGAAGACCGCCGCACCAGCCCCTCCTGGCGAAGAGTGAAGGCCTGGGTTCTGGGCGACGGAGGAAAACTGGTGCCAGCAGCCAGGGGAAGGGGCCCTCGAGGGACCTCAGACTGCGAGAGGGCACAGGCCAGGCTGAGGGACCCATCCGAGTACACAAATTTTTGTGCACCGGGCCTCTAGTATTTATATATTATTAGAGACCTGGTGCACAAAATTTGTGCATGGGTTGGAGGGAAGGGTCTCTCAGCCGGGCCTGCACCTTCTCGCAATCCAGGACCTTTTGGGGGATGTCCGACTGCTGATTTAGGCCCGATCCCAAGGGATTCCTGCAGATCAGGTCTAAACTGGCAGTCGGACATCCCTCTCACAATCCTGGACTGCTGGCTCCTAACTGCTCGCCTACCTGCCTGATAGCCCCTAACCACTCACCTGCCTGCCTAATTACCCATAACCACTCGCCTGCCTTCCTGATTGCCCTTAACCACTAGCCTGCCTGACTGATCACCCCTAAACACTCTTCCTGCCTGCATGATTGCCCCTAACCACTTGCCTGCCTGTCTAATCACCCCTAACTGCCTCTGCCTACCTGTATGATTGCCCCTAACCACTCTGCCTGCCTGCCTGATCCTCCCTAACTGCTCGCCCGCCTGCCTGGTCACCTATAACCGCTCGCTGGGGGGAGGGGCCAGCTGGGGCAAGGGGTGTGGTCTCTGGTCATTTTGGTCACTGGGCCTGGTAGTTCAGTTAGTTAGAGCATTGTCCTGATACACCAAGGTTATGGGTTCAATTCTCAGTTAGGACACATACAAGAAGCAACCAAAGAATGGATAAATAAGTGGACAATAAATCTCTCTCTCTCTCTTTCTCTCTCTCTCTCTCAAGTGAATAAATAAAAAATTTCAAAAATAGAAAAGAAAAGCTTCTCCTTCAAAATTAACTCTTATCTAATCTGAGGGGGGGTGGTTAACATGACCTCTCACAATTATCTTTCCTTTTTTCCTTCCTCTCTTTTACAATAAAACCTGCTAGAATAAGTAATATTTAGACAAAGAGTGAGCTAGCACACCATTTTTGGAGTACACGAATTCTTAAGTAATTATCCTGAAAGGTTGAGGGTGTTTTTAGATTCCTTTCGGATTGTTATCCTTAGTGACTAGATCCACAGGTTACATTTTACTAAACTGATTGACTCTAAAAAAAAGTATCTATTTTATATTTTAAAAAACTCTACTAAAATTACTGTGAAAAATCTCTGTAGTATGGAAGTAAATTAGATAAGAGGAAGTAAATTACTTAAGAGAATAGAAAATCATAAGAAATGCTAGGCCATCCAGGATTCTGTGTCAAGGCACTCAGAGACAATTTGTGAAAACTATGGCAGGGATCCACCCACTTTTCCCCAATACCTTCATAGGTTACTAGGTTTTCATGAATTAATCTAAATTAACAAGTGGTTCTTAATTGGAGGTTGAGGATACAACCCTTTGGAGAATCTGACAATGCCTCTAATCTAGTTCTTCACTCATTGGAAATTGAAAATATAAAGAAAGCAACAAACTTTATAGAAAAATGTGCATTTGAATGTGTGTTCATGAACACACACACACACACACACACACACTACTGATAAAGAATTCTGTATATAAGTTCATAGAGTTCATGGACCCAATTTAAAAGTACTCTGTAGAGAATCATGTCAGGATGGCCCCACTCTGTTACAAAATGAAAATTAATAAACACTCAATTTTTAAGGTACTAACAAAAATATGTTTCCTAGCATCACATATAAAGTGATACATTATTAGAAGAATAAACTATGTAGGCTATGTATTTTGCTCATAAACAAGATGAATAAAAGCATGGTCTTTGAAAATCACCATAAACTAGATATACTTAGCCATGAGAGATGCAGGAAGCTCTAATAGTATGTGATGAGGATAAGGCTGGAGACATAAGATTGGAACTGATCTAGCTTGGGCTGGCCTACAAAATGGTTTAAATCAGTCTCTGAGAGTGGAAGTCTGGTTTGACAGAAGAAACACAGAAGCTTCTATGCTGTTTCCATGCATGTATATATGTTAATGTCTATAGTTTTCCTTTTTTAAAAAAGTTTTTTTTTTTTAATTTTGATTTCAAGGTTAGGTTAATCTCTTAAAGTGAATTTGGAAGATTTCCTTTTTTATGTATGCTCTGGAATAATGTAAGTCACTGGGTTCACTAACTACGAATATATGTAACATAATGATCTGCTTTTTGTGGTTTTTTTGTTTTGTTTTTATTTTATTAATCCTCTCCCTAGGATATTTTTCCATTGATTTTTAGGGAGAGTGGAAGGGAGAAGGAAAGGCAGAGAGAACCATCGATGTGAGACAAACACATCTATTGGTTGCCTCTGCACAAGCTCTGACCGGGGCCAGGGAAGGGGAGGGCCCTGCAACAAAGGTACATGCCCTTGACCGAAATGAACCTGGGACCCTTTGGTCTGCAGGCCGACGCTCTATCTATTGAGCCAAACCAGCTATGGCTGATCTGATTATTCATAGTTTAATAAAACTTCTCTTGTGCCTTGTGAGCTGTAGATTGTTTGAGAAGCATATATTACTTTTACCATCAGGAAAAAAAATTAAATATATTCCCTTTAAGAATTTAATAAAAGCTATGGACACTTTCCTTACTGTTCAAACCAATCAGAAACAAACACCTAAGTGCTTTTACAATTCCAATCCCTTGTTCTCCCATCTACACTAATAAAAGACAAACATGCAAATTGACCGTACCTTCACTATGCCTTAAGCCATCCCCACCAGCCAATCAGAGTGACTATATGCAAATTAATCCAACCAAGATGGCGGTCGGCAGCCATGGAGCTGGAGCAAACAGGAGGCTTGGGTGCCCCAGTGATGGAGGAAGCCAAGCTCCCTCCCTGCCGTGGCAGGCGCTGAGCTCCACTCAAGGCTAAAAAGTTTCAATTATAGAAGGTAAATAAATCCCAGAATAAAAAAAAATTTAAAAAGGAGAGGCTGGGAGCTTCCATCACTGGGGAGCTTGGCCAGCCTGAAAACAGCCAGCAGCCCCTCACACAGGCGGGCCAAACCTCCATGGGGTGAGGGTCCCCACTGGGGGTGGGGGGCTTGACCAGCCTGCAAACAGCCATCAGCCCCTCACCCAGGCTGGCCCGGCACCCCAGTGGGACCCCTACCCTGATCCGGGACACCCTTCAGGGCAAACCAGCCAGCACCCACCCAGGCACCAGGCCTCTATTCTATATAATAAAAGGGTAATATGCAAACTGACCCTAACAGCAGAAAGATTGGGAATGACTGGTCACTATGAGACACACTGACCACCAGGGAGCAGATGCTCAATGCAGGAGCTGTCCCCTGGTGGTCAGTGCGCTCCCACAGGGGGAGCTCTGCTCAGCCACAAGCCAGGCTGATGGCTGCCAGCAGGGTGGTGGTGGCGGGAGCCTCTCCCGCCTCCTCCGCAGCACTAAGGATATCCCACTGCAGCTTAGGTCTGCTCTCTGCTGGTAAGTGGACATCCCCCGAGGGCTGCTGGGCTGCCAGAGGGATGTCTGACTGCCAGTTTGGGCCTGATCCCCCAGGGAGTGGGCCTAAGCCAGCAGATGGACATCCTTTGAGGGGTCCCAGACTGCAAGAAAGCATAGGCCGGGCTGAGGGACCCCCCCTCCCCGAGTGCACAAATTTTTGTGCACCAGGCCTCTAGTGGGAACATAAAAAAACAAACAGAAAAAAACGGCCAATATAACTGTATAAGAGCTCTGCTGGAAATAAGGAACACAAAAGATATAAGCCATACCAAATAAAAATAGTAACAAAATGGCAAATGCCAGCCCATTTTATCAGTAATTAAATGGATTAAACTACTCAATCAAAAGACATCGATTGGCAGAATGGATTAAAAACAAAACAAATGATTTAACTAATTGCTGTCCAGAAAAGACTAACTTTAGATCTAAGGACACAAATAAGTTGAAGATAAAGGATATAAAAATAATTCAATACTAGTAGTAACCAAAAGGGCTGATATGGCTATACTAGTATCAGACAAAATAGGCCTAAAATAAAAAACTATTACAACAGACAAAAAAATGCATATTATATTGGTAAAGGAGTCAATTCACCATTTACACATCAAACATGGGACCTCCAAAATACATTACACAAACATTGACAGGATTAAAGGAAGAAATAGACATATATACAATAATTATTGGAAACTTCAATACTCCACTTTCAACAATGGGTAGATAAACCAGACAGAAGATCAACAAGGACACAGAGGACTTGAAGAATATAACTCAAATGAGTTCAACAGACATATACAGAATACTTTACCCAATAGCACCAAAATACACATTTTTTTCAAGTGCACACAGAACATTCTCCAGGATAGACCAAATGTTAGGCTACAGAATAAGTCTTAAAACCAAAATCATGCAAAGTGTCTTTTCCAATTCCATTGGAATGAAACTAGCAATCAATAGGTGGAAAGTCAGAAAATTCACAAATACATGGAAATAAAACAATACACACTCTCTTTTTTAATCCTACCACAAAGACATGCTTAGAGAGAGAAAGAGAGAGAGAGAGAGAGAGAGAGAGAGAGAGAGAGAGAGATGTGAGAGAAAAACATCAGGCGACTGGGGATGGAAGCTGCAAACTGGCAAATGGGTGTGTGCCCTGACTGGAAGTCAAAACGGCAATCTTTTGGTGCACAGGACAACACTTAACCAACTGAGCCACTCCAGTCAGGCAAAAAACATGCTTTTAAACAACCAGCAGGTCAAAGTAGAAATCAGAAGGGAAGTTAGAAAATACCTTAAGACAAATGAAAATAAAAATACAATAAAACAAAACATATGAGATGCAGCAAAAGCAGTGCTAAGTGGGAAATTTATAGCTGTAAATGTTTACATTAAAAAAGAAACATCTTAAATCAACAACCTAACTTTACACTATAAGGAACTAGAAAAAAAATTAAACCTAAAGCAAGCAGAAGGAAAGAAATCATATAGATTAGAGTGTCGAAAAACAAAACAGAGAATAGAAAAACCACAAAAACCCAAAGTGGCTTTTTAAAAAAGATCATTAAAATATAGAAATCTTCACCTTGGTTGACTAAGAAAAAAAAAACTCAAATGAGCAAAATCAAAAATGAAAGTGGGGGTATTCCTACCAATTTTACAGAAACAAAAATAGATTATAAAAAGAGTATTATGAACAATTGTATGTCAAGAAATTGGATAACCTAGAATCAGTGGTTTTCAACCTGTGGGTCGCAATCCCTTTGGCGGTCGAACGATGCTTTCACAGGGGTCGCCTTAAGACCATCCTGCATATGAGATATTTACATTATGATTCATAACAGTAGCAACATTACAGTTATGAAGTAGCAACGAAAATAACTTTATGGTTGGGTCACAACATGAGGAACTGTATTTAAAGGGCCAGAAGGTTGAGAACCACTGACCTAGATGAAATGCACAAGTTCCTAAAAATAAATAACCTACTAAGCCTGAATCTTGAAGAAATAGAAAATCTGAATAGAACGATAACTAGTAAAAAGACTGAATCACTCAAAACCTCCCAACAAAGAAAAGCCCTCGGCCAGATGGCTTAACTGGTGATTTCTACCAAATATTTAAAATAGAATTGACACCAGTCCTTCTCAAACTCTTCCTAAATATTGAAGAGAAGGGAACACTTCCTAACGCATTTCATGAGTCCCAGCATCACCTTGATCCTATAGCCAGACAGAAACAAGACAAGAAAATCACAGATCAATATCCCTTGTACTGACCCAGAAACCTTCAACTAAATACTAGCAAACTGAATTCAGTAGCATATTGAAAGGATTATACACCTGGAACAAGTAGGATTTATTCTTGGAATGAATGAGAGGACATTTCAACACCGAAAATCAATGTAATACACCAATGTAATACACCTAAATGTAAGTGCTAATGCTATAAATCTCTAGGAGAAAATAGAAGGGAAAGTTTCATGACATTGGAGTTGGCAATTTCTTAAATATGAAACCATAAAAGTGGTCAGCAAAAGAGAACAGATAAATGGTGTTTATAAAAATTAAAAACTTTTGCCCTGGTTGGTGTGGCTCGGTTGGGCATCATCCCACGCACGGAAATGTTGCCAGTTTGATTCTGGTCAGGGCACATGCTGGGTTGCAGGCTCCATCCCTGGTAGGGGGCATGCAGAAGGCAACTGATTGATGTTTCTCGTTCTCCCTTTCCTTTCCTCTCTCTCTAAAAAATTAATTTAAAAAATTAAAAACTTTTATATATCAATGGGCAGACTCTCTGAAGAGAGTGAAAAGGCAACTAATAGAATGGGAGAAAACATTGGCAAATAATATATTTGCTAAGGGGTTAATTATTCAGAATATATAGAGAACTCTTGCAACTCAACAACAAATAAACAATTCAATTGAAACATGATGTTCATCATCACTGATCATTAAGGAAATGCAAATCAAAGCCACATGATGTTACTTCACACATATTAGCAGGGCTATTGTGTGTGGATTTTTTTAATTTAAATTCTTTATTGTTTAAAGTATTACATAAACCTCCCTCCCCTCCCTCCTGCCTTCCCTCATAGGTTGGACAGCCTGTTCAATGCTTCTATGACTCTGGTTCTATTTTTGTTCATCAGCTTATGTTGTTCATTATATTCCACAAATGAGTGAGAGCATGTGATATTTTTAAAAACAGCAACAGAAAATAAATATTAGTGAGTATGTGGAGAAACTGGAACCCTGTTCATTGCTGGTGGGAATGTAGAATGATGCAGGTGCTATGAAGAACATGCAATACAGTGCCTTCAATAACGTAAACATAGATTTACCATATGTCCAGCAATTCTGCTTCTGGGTGTATATCCAAAAGAAATGAAAGTAGAGGCCAACCATGTATTTGTATACCAATATTCATTCACAATAGCCCAAAGGTGAAAATAATACTAATGTTCATTGATGGATAAATGGGATAAACAAAATTTAGTATATCCATACAACAGAATATCATTTAACCTTAAAAAGGAAAGAACTTCTAATACATGATACAACTGAGATGAACCTTGACAACATTATGCTAAGTGAAAAAGCCACATACACAAAAGAACAAATATTGTATGATTCTACTTATATGAGGTGCCTAAAATATAAAACTCATAGAGATAGAAAGTAGAATAGTAGTTACCAGGGACTAGAGGGAAATGAGTATGGGGAGTTAATACTTAAAGCAGCGGTTCTCAACCTGTGGGTCGTGACCCCTTTGGGGGTCAAATGACCCTTTCACAGGGGTCGCCTAAGACCGTTGGAAAACACATATATAATTACATATTGTTTTTGTGATTAATCACTATGTTTTAATTATGTTCAATTTGTAACAATGAAATTGGGGGTCACCACAACATGAGGAACTGTATTGAAGGGTCGCAGCATTAGGAAGGTTGAGAACCACTGACTTAACGGGAAGTTCTTGTTTAATGTTTGGAAGATTAAAAATAAGTTCTGGAGATGGATAGTAACAATGACTGCACAATAATGTAAATGTACTTAACACCACTGAATTGTACAGTTAAATTGTTAAAAGGGTTAATTTTATGTTATGTATAATTTATTTATTTTTAAAATGTATATTTTTATTGATTTCAGAGAGGAAGAGAGAGATAGAAACATCAATAAGAGAGAATCACTGATGGGCTGCCCCCTGCACATCCCACAATGGGGATTGAGCGTACGCCCTGGGAATCGTACTATGACCTCCTGGTTCATAGGTTGACACTCAACTACTGAGCCATGCTGGCTGGCCATGCTATGTATATATTTTTTTAAATATATTTTATTGATTTTTTACAGAGAGGAAAGGAGAGGGATAGAGAGTTAGAAACATCAATGAGAGAGAAACATCGTTATGCTGCCTCCTGCACACCCCCTACTGGGGAAAAAAAAATGTATATTTAACTACAATAAAAAAATTATCTTAGACTCATTCATGGACTCCAGAAAAAAAACCCACTAAATCTATGCAAGACATGACATGAAAGAAGTTGGGGAAAGTACCTGTTTTGTTGGTTCTTTACATAAATGTTGTCATACTTGAATAGCATTTTTACATTTACATGAATGCCTGTACTAGTAAATGCCTTTGTAGTAGGCTCAACCACAGAGAAAGAAGACAGAAAATAAATCTCAGGGACCTGGATAGCCTAGTGACAAATACTTGGTCTGGGTGGTTTTTGTTGTTATGTTTGGTTTTGCTTGAATTTTGACATACACAAATAATTCACTATTTGTGTTAATATTAAAAAGAGAACAATAATAAAAAAAACAACTCAATTTTTGATCTACAATGTTGTTGCTTTTATCTCATTTCAAGTCTTCTCAAACACACAGAGCAATGATCTAGTTATTCTATCATTCCTCGATACCTTTCTTTTCATTGGTAACCTCCCCCTGTTTGGATATGTGATTAGCAGAATTTGCATGGATATAATCTGCTCTATTACAGAGGGAAATAATTCTGTCAGTTTTCCCCAAAGATTACACTGTGCCCCCCCCCCCTTTTTTATTTTAAAGCCTCCTAATATTCCATATGTCTTGAAATCTCCAGTATGGTACCAATATCAGATATGTTGGTCTCTTAACACTATAATATATTTCTAAAGATCAGAATCCTCAAGTCACTATTCAGAGTACAAAGTGTGCATTCATATGACATACACTCCTTAACAATAGTGAGTTACTAGATTTTGAATGCTTAGTATGTTAACCATGTCAGGTGCTCTGCGTGAACTACTATTTCATTCTCCCAACATCCCTAGGAGTTGATAGTATCTCTGCCATTTAATAGATGAAGAAATTGAGATCAACTAATTAGCTTGGCTAAGGTCACACACCTGGTAAGGGGTGTAACCACGTACCATGACTCCATAGCTGGTGCTTTTTTTGCGACCTCAGATCAGAGGTTCATGGCTCCAGTTAATCGACACACGTGAAAACGCAGACCATGTTTAAGTAGTGCCACTTTAAAAACACAGACCACTATGTAAGTAGTGCTAGATATTTGACTAGTTGTTATGCTGTGCTAGTGTCTGAATGTTTATACCCCTCAAAATGACTATGTTGAAATCCTAATGCCCAATGTGATATGTTAGTAGATGGGGCCTTGCAGGGTGAGGAGGTCATGAAGGTGGGGCCCTCATGAATGGGATCAATGCCCAATGCCCAGTACAATGAGAAGTCTGCAACTTGTAGCGGGGCCCTCGCCTGACCACACCAACAGTCTGATCTCAGAATTCCAGCCTCCTGAACTGTGAGAAATGAATGGTGATTGTTTATAAGCCACCCAGTCTGTGGTATTTTGTTATCGCAGCCCAAACGAACTAAGACACATTCTGAAAAAAAAAAGGAAGCCAGTAAGTTTTATGATAGGATCATTCTTACACAATAAAAACATTATGCGCCTCTGTTCCTTGTCTCTAAATGAGTTCTGATTTGTCGCACACAATTCCAAAGACTGACTGGGGAAACCGTTACTAAAGAACTCCCATATTTGAAGTACAAATCATCAGAAATGCAAATACAAACACAGAGCAAGATATCCTGAATACTCAAGCTTATACTTTGAAATGGGATTGACAAGAAAAAGCTTGCTGTTGAAAATGGCTCAGTTATAATCAGTTGCTGAAGTTATTCTGACAATCAGGTACAATACAGAAGGGCAGACATTCTCAGGAAAGGTTAAGGTTTCCTTGGCAACTATCAGATGCATTGTTAATATCCCCTAGGAAGTTTTTGGTCAATAATGACTGAAGTGCTAGAAAACTATTTTTAAACTATCTTCTGAGTTAATTATATTCTCTTTTCAAAATTCT